>NC_061103.1:3942242-3969742 GCF_015104395.2 Macrobrachium nipponense | reverse complement strand
TTTTTGAAAATCGGTATTTTCATTTTTGTCGTCATAACATGGCACAGAATCTTAGTTAAACTGACTCGCCAGCACCTGTAATTATTCTTACTATAGTAGATTCACATCAACCGTGCATTTGATGTCTAGGCCAGTCCCTTACGACGCTCCTGATTGGCTGCTGCTAAGCCAGTCACAGGGCTGGAAACTCTCAGTCTCTGGAGAGACTTCACATGGGCAGGATGTATGTTCCACCTCTTCTGAGGAATAGTTTTGAAAGACGCATCCCTCAGGAGAGGTGGAACATACATCCTGCCCATGTGAAGTCTCTAGAGAGACTGAGAGTTTCCAGCCTTGTGATTGGCTGAGCAACAGCCAATCGGGAGCATCGTACGGGACGGTCCTAGACATCAAATGCAAGGTTGATGTGTAGGTTAAAGCTGTACTGACCTCGATGATGTGTACACAAACTATGTTAAACGTATACTAGTACAGGCCTTTTTACAAATTTATATTTATAGCATTATATCATGGCATCATTGACGCACAAGACTTCCTCATGATAGATCAATCGATTCCTCTGATTCAGTCAGACACTTGCAAATACAGGTGCATGAAAGAGTTATTCTGAAAGCCACTAGGGTGCCTTGTTTGAATAGTCCATTAGTTTCGTGGGAGCTGTGTGTATTTTATTGCAGTAATTATTGCAGAGCCCCGCTGCGTCAATGGAGTCTATGATGGCTGTTGTATATATTAGAATTATCAAAAGGTATCATTAGTTTCATTCATGACTTTTTTTCTTTGTAGGTTGACCAAAGAAATATTGTGTTTTTAATAGAAGCTAGTCATTTGTTCAGCATATTTCTGTATGAATCAAGAAAATACATGATGTTAGTAGCAATTATGATTGTTTTCACCAGGGTTACCGTATATACAAAGTTAAGTAGAAATAAAGGGAGGAAAATGAAAACACGAGAACTGCCAAGATCTTTCGGTCTTAACGACCCTTTACTTAAAGCAAATTAAGTAGGGGAATTGTATATAAACAGAGAATAGCATTTATGACAATTTATAGTGAAAACCCGGGAATCTTTATATAGATCTAGAAATGTAGGATATGTGAATTATTATAGAGTGCATCCAAACAAGAGTGTTTATGACAATTCATATATTTATCAAGACATACATGACTTTGATGTCAAATATTCTGTTTTACCAGGCTTAAGTATTGTAGGAATTTAATTACGCGTATTAAATCCATTGGACGATTTAGCTATGGGTCATCGATGAACCTATCCTAACCTAACCTGGTTAGCAAGTGATGTAAAACTCTACGGGAGTAACACCTATATTTTCATTAACCATGGCTTAATCATATTAAGTATTGTAGGAAATTAATTAAATTCATTGGACGATTTGTCTATGGGTCAGTGATGAACCTAACTTAACCTAACCTGGTTGGCAGGTGATGAAAAATTCTACAGGAATAGCACTGAATTTTTCATTAACCATGTCTTTATAATATTAAGTATTGTAGGAAATAAACTAAATTCACTGGGCAATTTTGCTATGGGTCATCGATGAACCTAACCTAACCTAACCTGGTTGGCAGGTGATGAAAAACTCTACGGGAACGACACTTACATTTCCATTAACCATGGCTTTATAATATTAAGTATTGTAGGAATTTAATTAAATTCATTGGACGATTTGGTTGTAGGTCATCGATGAACATAACATAACATAACCGGGTTGGTAGGCGATGAAAATCTCTACGGGAACAACACTTACATTTCCATTAACCATGGCTTTATAATATTAAGTATTGCAGGAAGTTAATTAAATTCATCGGATGATTTGGCTGTGGGTCATCGATGAACATAACCTAACCTAACCTGGTTGGCAGGCGATGAAAAACTCTACGGGATTAACACTGACATTTTCGTTAACCATGGCCTTATAATATGTATACATGCAAGACACAGCAGAGATCATACAAATGCATTATTAGCAGTTCCGAAGTATGACGAATTCTCTCTTCCCCAGCTGTACCTGTTGAGGCAGTTGATGCAGGGGGACCAGACGCTGCCAAAGGCCAAGATGGCCAATAACTACCGTCCGGTGAAGAACCTTCACCACCGTACTGTTAGAACCAACATTGACTTTACCAACGCCCATAAGAGTAAGGGATGCACCATGCACAGAGAGATGTTCTATGCAGGTAATTATTATTAATATTAAGTTTTTTTTTTTTTACCATAAGAGTAAGGGATGCATCATGCACAGAGAGATGTTCTATGCAGGTAATTATTATTAATATTAAGTTGTTTTTTTTTTACCATAAGAGTAAGGGATGCATCATGCACAGAGCGAGATGTTCTATGCAGGTAATTATTAATATTAAGTTTATTTTTTTATTTTATTTTATTTTATTTTTCACCATAAGAGTAAGAGATGAACCATGCACAGAGAGATGTTCTATCCAGGTAATTACTAAGATTAAGCTATTTTCTTTTTTTTTAACCATAAGAGTGAAGGGTGCACCATGCACAGAGAGGTGTTTTATGCAGGTAATTATTTGTAATATTAAGCTTATTTTTTAAAAAGAATTTTAAATATTTTACTTAGAAATAGGTCACTAATCATTTGCATTTATATACGGTACTTTATTCCTTATGATTCGAGTAGCT
This sequence comes from Macrobrachium nipponense, assembly GCF_015104395.2. Lineage (NCBI taxonomy): Eukaryota > Metazoa > Arthropoda > Malacostraca > Decapoda > Palaemonidae > Macrobrachium > Macrobrachium nipponense. The sequence goes on along the minus strand of NC_061103.1, from coordinate 3,967,073 downwards.
CTTATTGAAATAAGAGGTTGTAACCTACCCCCACCCTCTCTCTCTCTCTCTCTCCCTTCCACTTATTCCTTATGATTCCAGTAGCCCATTACTGAAATAAGAGGTTGTAACCATCCCCCACCCTCTCTCTTTCTCGCCTCTCTATCTCTCTCTCTCTCTCTCTCCCTTCCACTTATTCCTTATGATTCCAGTAACCCCTACTGAAATAAGAGGTTGTACCCTCTCTCTCTCTCTCTCTCCCTTGCACTTTTTCCTTATGATTCCAGTAGCCCTTACTGAAATAAGAGATTGTACCCTCTCACTCTCTCTCTCTCTCTTGAACTTATTCCTAATGATTCCAGTAGCCCTTACTGAAATAAGAGGTTGTACCCCTCTCTCTCTCTCTTTCTCTCCTCTCTCTCTCTCGGTTATTCTGTCCTGCTCTCCCACCCACGCTCCATCTCTCCTTGAAATATAAACCGGTTCTGTGGGGCGGGCGGGGGGAGAGTGTGAGGGGGAGCAAAGGGAGATCAGGTAGTTGTAACGCGAGCTCGGAACTTCGTTAAGCAAAGAGAGGCAGAATAACTCGTGGAATAGAAGTTGCTCATCAACACTCCATAATTCATACCAAAACGGGGGAAGTTTGAGCTTATGGCTAATAATAATTTTAATATTCTTTTTTCTTTTTCTTCTTTTAATATCCTTAATCATTTTAGCTCGCGCTGGGTCGTTGTCGCTATATGCTTCATAGGATGCGTTGTTTGTTATTATCTTATAGATTTTTTGTTGCGATTTTTTATTATAATTTCTTAAGATTTTTTTAGTGATTTTCGATTCACGGAAAGCTTAATGTCAGGATGTCTATGTGTATGTATATGTATATGTATGTATGTATATATAGATATATATATCCTATATATATATATATATCTATATATATATATATATGTATATATATGTGTGTATATTGATATATACATACATATATGCATGTATGTATGTGTACATACATATAGTATGTACGTATGTATATATATATATATATATATAGTATATATATATATATATATATATATATATATATATATATATATATATATATATATATATATATATATAATATATATATATATATATATATATATATATATATATATATATATATATATATATATATATATATATATATATATATATATATATATATATACATATACATACGTATGTGTGTGTGTTTAAGATTGACCTTTGGAAATGCTATTGAACCAGATTTTGATTTTTTAACCATTTTTTTCTTTCCAGCTCGTCAGTGGCCGAAACTATAGCTAACATCCGGTCTATAGTTCTGAGTGATAGCTGAACCTGGATCCCTGGAGTGTGAGGACGATCCAGAGAGCGACCGGATAAAGGACTACATAGAAATATAGAACACAAGTGCTACCAGTATATATATATATATATATATATATATATATATATATATATATATATATATATATATATATATAAAAGAAATTTAAAGGAACGGTCTTTCTACGAACAGAAAATATACAGTGGATATTTTTTTCGTCCGAGAGCATTGGATGAAAAGGAGAAAATATACATGATAATAACTGAATGGAGTTCTTCAGCTTTGAATGGCAGAAAATATAAACACAGAAACACAATATCGTTGTTGATGCTTTTTTTTTTAAATAGAATTGGTTGAAAAGGTGATGATTAGATATTACAAAGAAAGGACTCACCTTAGTATCTGGGTTCTCACTCAGAAATGCCATTCATACAATGAAATGCTAATTATACACTAACCCAATTGATTTTTTTTTATCTGTCCATTTACATTATGCCGAAGGTGGACCTATATATAATTCTGTACGAGTGGCTCTGTGATTCATATGAAAGAGATATCACGTGTTGCGCTGATATATTTCGACGATAACTTGTCAAAATTAAATAGCTACGATAAAATGTGATGTTTCTTGGGCTATTGAAAGTGACGATTTAGGGAAGAAAGCCATTTAATGACGCTGACACAAGCCCCTTTCTATCTGAGTGAAGATTGCATGGCGTGACTTTTCTTTAGAATTATAAAGTTTTTTTTTTCGATCAATTTTTTTTTCAACTAGACGTGAGTGTTGCTGAAAAAAAATCTCTTTTAAAAAATCAGGAAAAAGGCTATTTTTTTTTCGAAATGCTTGCAAGTGCAACTTCTTGATTGCGTAAAGCATGAGTGAAAGAAAATGAAATAATCGCTAGTGCACTCTAACTTATATATGGCTATTGGCGTTGTATATTGCATATTGCTATGCAAAGGGGGATACATATACGTGACAGCACACGCCTTCTCGACCACTGGATACTCACACAGAGACCAATTATGCTGAAGCTTCGTAAAACATATACAAAAAAAAGTTCCACATTTGCTTATTTGAAAGGTTGTTGTTGTGTGTGCGTGTGTGGTGTGTGTGTGCTGGAGGGCTGAAAGGCCTACCTGAAAATAGAATTTGATTTAAGATGATTTTTTTTTTCTCGCGTGCGTTTGTGTGTCGTGTGTCTTAGACTGAAACCCGTATGATAATCCTTTTATGCAATCACAGTTTTCCTATTGAAAAGTAAAGACAAAAGAGCAGTTTGTGGAAGAAGAAGAAGAAGAAGAAGAAGAAGAAGAAGAAGAAGAAGAAGAAGACGAAGAAGAAGAAGAAGAAGAAGTAGAAGAGGCAGTCAAACTCATCGTGACGTGTGGACTCTGATTTACGAGTTCTCTCTCCCGTGAATCCCAGAATGCATTGTGATAAACCATTCTCAAGAATGTCCTTGAGGAATGGAAATAAAAAAAATAAACATAAACACAGATCTGTTGCAGCCAAGAGATGTATAATAATAATAATAATAATAATATAATAATAATAATAATAATAATGACTAATAAGAATTAATAATAATGAATCGTTAAACCTTGAAACGTCCTGAAATTATATGCTTCGTCAACTCCCAAAGTCTCTTATCATGATCTGCAGGAATAGTTAGTGGTTGGCATTTGTCCAGAATCCAGAGAGAGAACAACTTTAACCGGGTGTATATAGACATATAAATAACATGCGATTTTCAGTGTATAGAGTAAACATATAACTGTACATAAAAGGCATATATATATTGCTATGAGTCTATATATATATATAATATAACTGTTCTAGTTGAATATTACTATTGTAGGACTGACAGTTTCCAGCGCTGGAATGAAAATGCTGAGGCCTTCGAAAAATGGGCTTTCTGGAAATGCCCCTGTTCCTGGAGGTCAGTCGTAAGATGACCCAAGGATATATTATCTGTCTTTTTTTTTTTAGAAGAATGGAGGATTACTTACACAAAACGATATTTGGAGGAAAATACTTTACTCTCTCTCACTCTCTCTCTATCCCTGTCTGTTTGTCTCTCTCTCTCTCTCTCTCTCTCTCTCTCTCTCTCTCTCTCTCTCACCTAACCTTAATACGTCTCTATTTGAGGTCCTTATTTTTATTGTTATCATTATTCTTGCAAGATGGTACCCATTTCCAAAGCAAATGATACCAGTAACCTCCTCGTCTAGTAATGCTTTTGACTCCATTTCTAGTGTCCAATAAAAGATTCTTCTAAGACTCCCGAAGACTGAACTGAAGCAAAGAAAATAGAATATTTCAAAGAAAAATATATATTATCAAATTAAAATCTGTTTTTGTTCATAACGTTTTGAATTAAGTTATAATATACAGATATGAAAATAGAGATATATTCCTCGTTTTCTTTCAGAATTTGTTATACATTTAGAAAGATGTAAATAATGCTTATTGATATTCCAGTCATGTTTCTGATACATGACAAGTTTTGACCATGAGCCAGTCGTGAAAGTTATTTGAATTTGGAAAAATTGTAATAATTCAAAATATGCCTAGCCAGTCAGTGAATCCTGACGTGGAAAATGATACAAGTGTTATCTTAAAATGATTTATTTCTAATTATTATTGAGAAGTTGCTGAGGCACCCCCATAACTGATACGTAGTTGGTTTGAATATAGCTGGAGAGTATCCTTCAGAATTATGCATTATTCATTTAATCCAAGATCCTTGATAAATAAGATGGTCTGCTTATTTTGTTTATGCTGCAAAATCAAGCTTCAAGATAAAATTCGTGAGATATAAAGCTTGAAGAAGGTTATGTGTGAAATGACAAAATTGTTTGGAAGTTATATATATAAATATAAAAAATACATTTTAACTGTTTAACCGCTACTGCTGCTATTACTACTACAACTACTACTCTACTACTGTTACTATTACTACTACAGCAACAACTACCACTACTATTCCTAATCCCATTTCATTCAGTGTTTCCATCCCATGATCGCATCATAATGGTTCAAAATTCCAGTTAACTAGAGTGTGTCGACAAATTATTATTTTTGCAACCAATATATATATAATAAATATATATATATATATAAATGTCTATTGATATTAAATGTATATATATATTATATATGTATATGTATATATACATATATATAATATATTATATTGTATATATTATATATAGAATGTATATATTATACATTTATATATATATTATATATATATATATATTTTATATATAATATAGATATGTATATATATATATATATTTTATATATATATATATACATATCTATATTTATATATACAATTTATTATATATATATATTATTATATGATATATATTATATATATATATATAGATAGATATATATATATATATATATATATATATAATATATATATATATATATATATATAATATTTATATATATATATATATATATATATATATATATTATATATAATTATATATATATATATATTTATCTGATTGCAACCACAATCGTTCTGTTCCTTTTGCTTGAAACTTTTCTCTGAAGACAAAAGAACGCCCTGGAGCGCATCACGGAGGGGCGCGATTTAGCAATAAACTCACGGCAACTCTTAAATACTATTATTATCGGTCAGCTGAGATTCTAGAGTTGGGTGCAACAGTTCCAACTAAGTCCGTGGGGATTGAAGGATGATTTATAGAGCTGTCATACGATGGTGACTTATCGTGAAGTTTCATTGGTGGTTTAATATATGTGTGTGTATATATTTATTTTAAATATATATGGATATACATATATGTATATTCATATATATATATAATATATATATATATATATATATATATATATATATATATATATATATTACTACTACATACAATTTGGTGTGTGTATAACACTCAACTTTCAACATTCCTAAGACACGTTTATAACATTTAAGGTCTCCAAAAAAGCTTGAAAACGCTTGAATTTCAATCGATAATAAATATATTGCAATCAAATTCCGTATAAATTTCAATAAAGTACAAATACGAGAATAAAAAAAAATCTATGATATAAAGCTGTTCATTGGATAAAGACAATGACAATAAATGCCAATTTAATTATGGTGATAGAATCCTCTTTAAATTATCTAAACTTTAAACACACTGAGAAATAGAGAAGAAAATCTCACGTTACGGTTAATGAGAGCAAAATGATTAATATGCAATTGACCGAAAAATAAGCAGCAATGAAATTTCACGATCGAGTGAATCGTGTGACGTCATACTGTAGTTCCTCACTGGATGACCCCTAATAATTATGAAGTTTGCTAGAATAACTTTAGATGACGTTAACAGGAAATTTTTTTGTGATATACATGCAATAGAGCCAAATTTGTACATAATTCAATAAATTTGTGTTTTTTAAGTCTTTCTTTATTCCTGGTCTTTTCACCGAGGTGTTATAGTAATAGCAATGGTTACAGGACTAGTTTATGGCTGAATATACATCTATGAGAATAGATAGTGATTGACACTTATAATAAGCGAGTTAAAAATTGCATTTCTGTCTGGTGGTAGCATCAGCCACGGCCCATGAAACTCAGGCATGTGGTGGCCTATGCTGTTGGTACCTATAGAGCTGCCAGAAGTAAGATTATGGCTAACTTTAATCTTGAATAAAATAAAGAAGACCGCTGAGGCTAGAGGGCTGCAATTTGGTATGTTCGATGATTGGAAGGTGGATGATCTGCATTCCAATTTGCAGCTCTATAGCCTCAGTAGGTTTTAAGATCTGAGAGCGGATAGAAAAAGTGCGGACAGAAAAGAGTGCGGACGGACAGACAAAGCCGGTACAATAGTTTATTTTTACAAATAAAAAATAAATGCATAGAAAAATTAGATAGTTGTAAAATTCCAAAATATACATTAAGAGTAAATAACTTTTTGAGTACACCAGGGAGTTGGTAAAAAAAACATATTAATTCACTAAGCAACCATAACATATGAACATAAATCTCATCGGGGAATTATTCGCTTATAAACATTTGAATAAGCTAATTACTTGCGGGATTGCCGTCAGAATAATACGTCAGACTTGAACTGATATAATCAATAGTAATAGCAACTACTACGTCCTCTCAAGGACGAAGTCTTATGTCTCCTCAGCAATTATTAACAAAATGACCCAATGCTAATGCATTGCAAGGTCAATTTGTTAATGATTGCTGAGGGGATATAATACACCTTTGTCTCTGCAATAACGTAGCTGGAGTGACAATTGACCGTTTCAGTTCAACTTGACGTGTGTTAATTAATGATGGTCATCACCCAGGGAAATGGCTCACTCAAATATTTATAGATTTATTAAGTAATGTGTTAATAAGAATGCATAAGTATCAGTCTGCTAAAAAAAAGCATAAATGAGGCCCGGGGTTGAAACTAAAAGACGGTCAAAAGCAGAAAGCTACAAGTTGGCCAAATTTCAGGGAGTTACAAGGAACAGGATGCCTCAAAGACTTGTCAGTCCATCCATGGAGATAAAGAAACGGAACGTATAAGTGTTAGTCTAGATAGTGAAGTTGTCTAGATAGTGAAGCTGAACGAATATAAAGAAGACAACATAAGAGATGTTAATAAATCCAGGCATCCAGGAAGTAACATTGATATTAGGATAGTCCACTGGATTATCACTGAAATATCCAATATAAGAGATGGGTATTTAGAGAAAATTGTCGATGTTAATAAATCCAGGTGTCCAGGAAGTAACATTGATATTAGGGTAGTCTACTGGAATATCACTGAAATAACCATGGCTGGAATAAAAGAAGAAAATACGTCTCAAAAGGTATGAATTATTATCAACATCAGAAGCAGAAGAAACTTAGATACTACGTAATTAGGCTGGTTTTCAGAATAGGGACATGAGGGCACATAACTTAATGATCAGGAGGAACTGGATGTGTAGTTCCTCGTTGGACGAGTGGTTTACGTGCTCTTCTACCGATTCGGTAGTCCCGAATTCGATTCCCCGCTCTGCCAATGTAAAGCAAGAGGAATTAGTTTTCTGGCGAGTAGAAATTAATTTCTCGATATCATGTGGTTCGGTTCCCACAATAAGCTGTAGGTCCCAGAAAAAAAAATAATAACTAAGTTTACAAAGCTTGCTTAGCAGAATTAATTTCTCGATATAATGTGGTTCGGATCCTACAATAAGCAGTAGATCCCAGAAAAAAAAACTCTACATTTACAAAGCTTGCTTAGCAGAATAAATCATATCCTGGAAGGACAGGTTTATTTAACATTAAGTTAAAAAATGTATTAAGTACAAACATCTATAGAAAACTATTTGAATATTAATATTAATAATAATAATAATAATAATAATAATATAATAATAATAATAATTACAGAAAGGTAAAGTAACGAGAACTGAAGGGATAAAGCTACCAGATGGGAGCAACATCAAACACATAGATGAGACAGGATACAAATACCTGGGAATAATGGAAGGAGGCGATATAAAACACCAAGAGATGAAGGACACGATCAGGAAAGAATATATGCAGAGACTCAAGGCGATACTCAAGTCAAAACTCAACGCCGGAAATATGATAAAAGCCATAAATACATGGGCAGTGCCAGTAATCACATACAGCGCAGGAATAGTGGAATGGACGAAGGCAGAACTCCGCAGCATAGATCAGAAAACCGGGAAACATGACAATACACAAAGCACTATACCCAAGAGCAAATACGAACAGACTATACATAACACGAAAGGAAGGAGGGAGAGGACAACTAAGTATAGAGGACTGCGTCAACATCGAGAACAGAGCACTGGTGCAATATCTGAAAACCAGTGAAGACGAGTGGCTAAAGAGTGCATGGAAGAAGGACTAATAAAAGTAGACGAAGACCCAGAAATAGAACTATCAGAGACAGGAGAATGACAGACAGAACAGAGGACTGGCACAACAAACCAATGCACGGACAATACATGAGACACACTAAAGAAACTAGCCAGCGATGACACATGGCAATGGCTACAGAGGGGAGAGCTAAAGGCAAGGAAAACTGAATGGAATGATAACAGTGGCACAAGATCAGGCCCTAAGAACCAGATATGTTCAAAGAACGTTAGACGGAAATAACATCTCTCCCATATGTAGGAAGTGCAATACGAAAAATGAAACCATAAACCACATAGCAAGCGAATGCCCGGCACTTGCACAGAACCAGTACAAAAAGAGGCATGATTCAGTGGCAAAAGCCCTCCACTGGAGCCTGTGCAAGAAACATCAGCTACCTTGCAGTAATAAGTGGTACGAGCATCAACCTGAGGGAGTGATAGAAAACGATCAGGCAAAGATCCTCTGGGACTATGGTATCAGAACGGATAGGGTGATACGTGCAAATAGACCAGACGTGACGTTGATTGACAAAGTCAAGAAGAAAGTATCACTCATTGATGTCGCAATACCATGGGACACCAGAGTTGAAGGAGAGAGAGAGAGGGAAAAAAATGGATTAGTATCAAGATCTGAAAATAGAAATAAGAAGGATATGGGATATGCCAGTTGAAATCGTACCCATAATCATTGGAGCACTAGGCACGATCCCAAGATCCTTGAAAAGGAATCTAGAAAAACTAGAGGCTGAAGTAGCTCCAGGACTCATGCAGAAGAGTGTGATCCTAGAAACGGCGCACATAGTAAGAAAAGTGATGGACTCCTAAGGAGCAGGATGCAACCCGGAACCCCACACTATAAATACCACCCAGTCGAATTGGAGGACTGTGATAGAGCAACAAAAAAAAAAAAAAAAAAAAAAAAAAAAAAAATTAAAAAAAAAAATAAAAAAAAATTTTTAATAAATAAAAAATAATAATTACAGTATAAATGTTCTGCAATTCAAGTTCCAAGTTGGCCGAGTGCATTTCGCGCTCGGCTACCGTTCGGTGGTCCGGAGTTCGATTCTCGGCTCGGCCAACGCGGAACCAGAGGAATTTATTTCTGGTGATAGAAATTCATTTCTCGATACAATGTGGTTCGGATCCCGCAATAAGCTGTAGGTCCCGTTGCTAGGTAACCAATTGGTTCCTAGTCACGTAAAAATATCTAATCGTTCGGGCCAGCCCTAGGAGAGCTGTTAATCAGCTCAGTGGTCTGGTAAAACTAAGATATAATTAATTTTCTGCAATTTACAAGATAGAGAATCTTTTAAAAAATAGCATGAATTATTTTCGGAGAGAGAGAGAGAGAGAGAGAGAGAGAGAGAGAGAGTTCCAGACCTTCCCTAACCTTATATAAATTGTGACAAAGGCTTGAAAATACACGGAAACAGAAACCGCGCGACCCTACTGCCAGATAACGATTTTTTTTTTCTGTTTTATATAATTTGCATCCATCCATACCGTCACCGTTGTCAGGTGGCCACTGGCCACTGGAGTAAGCGGTCCATGCTCTGCGAATTGTCCGTCATCATTATATATATATATATAGTATATATATATATATAGACATATATATATATATATATATATATATGTGTGTGTGTGTAGGAAGGGATTCATTCAGTGAATTGACGACAAGAATGAATGATGTTAAATCATATTTATTTACCGTTGTGTAACAGCACAAGCTTAATAATAATAATAATAATAATAATAATAATAATAATAAATAATAATAACAAAATCCGATTGGATTTTGTCTGTCCTCAACGGATGACAGTAGGAGAGATTATGACTTAGCCACCCAACCACCCACCGCCCAGCAAACCGGTTTGAGAGAGAGAGAGAGAGAGAGAGAGAGAGAGAGAGAGAGAGAATTGGAGGGTGGGGGGTGGTGAGGGGGGTGGGGGGGGGGGGGGAGGGAGATTGTCCTTTTATATGTGTACTATATTCCCTATTGTAACGGTCTGAAGCTCCCTCACTTCTTCTTTAGACCTATCCACTGCCTTCTCAAGTAGCAAGAAGTAGTACTACTGCCCCACAGAGACCAACAGTCCTTCATCCTCAGTCTCTGTAGCAACAACTATATATGTCTAGAAACCGTGCATCGCCAGAGCCTCTTACAATGACAGTTCTCCATCCTCAGTCTCTGTAGCAACAACTATAGGTCTAGAAACCGCGCATCGCCAGAGCCTCTTACGATGACAGTTCTCCATCCTCAGTCTGTAGCAACAACTATAGGTCTAGAAACCGAGCATCGCCAGAGCCTCTTACGATGACAGTTCTCCATCCTCAGTCTGTAGCAACAACTATAGGTCTAGGAAAACCGAGCATCGCCAAGAGCCCTTATTCGAACAGTTTTCCTCCATCCGCATCCTGTACAACAACTATATGTCTAGAAACCGCGCATCGCCAGAGCCTCTTATGATAATTCCTCGGATCAGATATTCGCGCCTCGAGGCAATACAATACTTTCCAAAGCTTCGAATGGTTATAGTATCTCGCTAGCGCGTATTACCTGACGTCTCTCTCTCTCTCTCTCCTCTCTCTCTCTCTCTCTCTCTCTTCCTCCTCTGGCCCATGGCTAAATGCAATACCAGCTTTAGCCTTTATGCGTCTATCCCCCAATGCTGGGAAATAGTTGAGGATGTAGTTGCGATAAGTTGTTTGTGGGCGGGTGGTGGAGGGCTTTCGTGTCGCCTGGATCAACCTGGATCAACAGATCTTTATCCGGAGACCCGAGCGTTGTGGCGTTTGCTTCTTTTTCTTATTCGGCCTAGGAAAGGAATGGAGTGTATATAAATTCAGGCCGAGGGCCAAGTACTTGGGCCTCTGAGGTCACTCAGCGCTGAAAGTAAAAGGTTTGAGGAGGAAGACGTCGCAGTTGCGCTATGAAAGAATTGTTCAAAGCGGGTTGATGGCAAAATGGAAGAAAGAGAATATGAATGGAGGTACTACAACAAAAGGAATAAAAGGGATTGCAGCTAGGGGTCGACGGGACGCTGCAAAGAACCGTAGGGGATGCCTACAGTTCACCATGTGAGGTGCACTGACGGCACTACTCCCCTGTGAAGTTTGCATAGAAAAGGGCTTCTGATTTGAAGTCTGACTTATCTATCGAATTGTTTATGAAGGTATTCAGGAGTTTTTTTTTTTTTAAGTGAATTTCTCTCTTAATGAAATTCAGCCTGAATATCACCATTGCAACGAAGTTATCATAAAATAATCATGCTACTAAAAGTATGACAGGCCAGCACCATATATATATATATATATATATATATATATATATATCATATATATATATATATATATATATATATATAATGGCAAATACAGTATTACCGTCTAGGGTAACCAGCTGTATAAACATTCATACATGCTTTGCAGAGCTGATACATAAAACGGATATACCATGAATCTGACGATGCATATGTAGAAAGCAAATAATTATCATATTTGAATAATTGAACTAGAATATTTCAGTGTTAAAAAAGAATGGCTATTCTTATTAATATAATTACAGTATACTGTGTTGTTTTAACGGCTGTATGATGTTAAGTAATGATATGCACTGACACAAAATATACTGGAACAAAATTGATTCCCGGAGATTTCTTGGTATAATCCTGGGTCTAATGTGTTTATAAAATGTCACCACCCCTTCAGCTATTCGGGACAACGCGCTTGTTCAAGGCGAATGCAAAGGACATTCAGCCTCTATGATAATTCAGGCCCTTGTTGCGCGGTGTCCGGTTTGTTCATCCTGGTCTGTTGGTCTGGACATCGCTCCTCCAGCTCGATTCAATATCAGGGCGAAGGCGCCTCGTGCCAAATATCTCTCTCTGCAATTGTATCATTCCCTAACTGCAACTCCTTTCATCGCTTTGACTAGACCTCCGTACACAAATTCTCTCTCTTCCCATCTTACTTTCCACCCTCTCCTAACAATAATTGTTTCAGAGTGCAACTGCTTTGAGGTTTACCTCCTGTTACACCTTTCAAACCCTCTTTACTCTCAAGAAGTTCCTTTTCAGGGGTTGAATGACCTTATCGGTCCCAGAGCTTGGCCTATGGCCTCAATTGCATAATTCATTTGTGTAAATTGCTTCTCAGAAATTTAATGCATTCTCGTGACAAGGCTATGGTATTATCATTCATGTAGTGCGAAAGCTTCCCTGCTAATGATAATAAAACAATAGTTATGGGTGATAATATCGATATACTGACAAAATTAAGGATTTTTGTCACTGCTGAGTCGATCTGGCCGTTGCTAAGGTTTTAGCTGTAACCTTTGAGAACATTTACCCTAATGAGCCTATTTTATGCTCTACTGCAAAATTCCGAAATGCTATATGTTTCACGCACACACACACATGTACTTTTTTATAATTATATATATATATATATATATATATATATATATATATATATATATATATATATATATATATATATATCCAATATAGCACGAGGGAACACGTACTTAACAATGTCCTTAAATCCATGATAGAAAAGTAATTGAAACAGGGACTTAGAACAAGCACTTTCATAGTATATTCTACATTCAAGTTCACACTGAATGAACTTGAAAATGTAGAATATACTGCGAAAGTACTTGTTGCAAGTCCCTGTTTCACTCACCCTTCTACCGTGGATTTAAAGATTATATATATATATATATATATATATATATATATATATATATATATAGAATATATATATATATATACTATATATATATATATATATATAAAGTCTTATAATTTCTATTAGTGTGTTTGCGTGCACTATAAACAGGGCATTTAGACGTGACATTAACTAAATCTTGCAAGGGTTGAATGCAAAAGAGTGGAAGCAGTGCACAGGAGCTTGACAGACATACATGGGAAAGACATCCAGACAGATGAGTACCGATTCTGAAACCTCAACAGATATCAGTTGGAAGTCTATAAATCTCATTATCTTTACGATATTTCACAAAGTCGATTATTTGTGCATTTTGCTATTATATTTTTTCTCTTTATTTTGAGGATATGCTATATAGTATATACTGGCTATTATCAACTATGAAAAGCATCTCTTCGCAAGAATTCCAAGGACGTTTATAATTTTTCAACTAGAATCAAATAAGTTTTTATGAAGCGACAGAACCAACAAACTGAAACAAAATAAAAACAAAAGATTATTCTCTCACGTCAGACCAAAACCTACTGTCTCGTAAATCTTTCCACAATATCAAACACCGGCCCCCAACCTCCACCCCCCCCCCCCCAACCCCCAACTAAAAAGAAGCAACAAATCACAGAGGCAATAATACTGACAATGTCATTGTCCTTCAATCAGCCAACCAATGAAGTTGTCAATAGCGACGACGAATATAACGATGACTTTCTTGTTAAAAATATATGACAGAGGAGATTACCGAGGAAGTAGAGGTGTATATGAAGTGATAGCAAAGACGACCCACTAGTGTTCTGGTGTCATCAATGAATTTTAAAGGAGAGCAAACACATCTCTACTCAGCAATAGAAGAAAAAGGAAGGATGATATATTGAATCTCAATGGGGTCACTTACGTATATATCGCGTCACTACCATCGTTATAATTTCCTACTTGTTCAAATTCAAATTTATTCCATTTTCTTTGCCTTGACTGGGGGGGGGGGGGGGTGGGGGTGGGGGGGGGGGGGGGGGGGGGGGGGGGGGGGGGAGGGGGGGGGGGGGGAAGGGGGGGGGGGGAAAGGTAAACCTGATTCAGACAAAACGAACATTAAATTATCCACTTACTTTACACCAAAGGAGAAAGTCAGTTTAGCCAGAATATTCCATCGCGAGTTTGAGTCAAAATTAGCAAATCGATAGATAAAACAAGCAAAAAATGCGCCAAAGATTCTTCAGCGTAATCGATTTTTCTGTCCTGTTGTGGTCTCAGCCACGGTCCGGTGGTGGCCAATGTTCTTGGTATGTATGGCTAACTTTAACCGTAAATAAAACAAAAATTACTGAGGCTAGAGGGCTGCAATTCGGTACGTTTGATGTTTGGAGGGTAGAGGACCGACGTACCAAGTTGCAGCCCTCTAACCTCATTAGATTTTTTGTTAAATATGAATGCGGACGAACAGACAAAGCCGGCACAATAGTTTTCTTTTACGGAAAGCTGAAACAAACAAACAAACGAACGAACGCCAAGCCTCCGAGGAGGCCCTCTTCAATTACCACCCGACGGGGGATGCCAGGTGTTAAAACAGTAGAGGCATTAGTACTGTCCTCGGGAAAGTAACACAAACAAGAATGTGTGAACAAAAGGCTCGAGTACCTTCGAGGAGAACCATTCAACAAGAGGACCACTAATTTGGAGGTAAAGTAAAGGCTTGAAAATATCTAGGCAAGTGAATGTTTATAGTCTTGGTCGAGAGTAAACATACAAGCCAGACGCTAAGGATTTTGTCAGAAATGAAAAGGGTTAAACATGAAACGACAGCTAGATAATACATAGGCAGCTACTATAAGTCATTCCACTCCAGTACGCGTATACATGAATGTATAAAGGGAAAAATGAACAGAAACAAAATGTACTGTAACAAAGCCACGCCACTTTTAGCCCAAGAGAGCTAAAGGCTTTGGTCTCAAAAGATTTATTCAATACTGGGCCAAAATATATGTAGTTTATGTCTGGAATTTCATTTGGTGTTATTGCAATGACATTCACAATATAATTGCATGAAAACTTTGTCATTCATGACATATCAATAAGTAACTGTTTACTACAGATCAACATTTTTCATTCAAAATTACCCTGATATTTGACAGCAAAGCTTTCACAGTAAAGAGTCACGTACAGTAAACTGATCATGGCAAAATAGGCTGTCGATCGGCTGATAATATATTCCAAACTATTACTCATTTATGTAACAGGTTTTTGTGCTGTATCTTTGAATATTTTGCGTCGCTCTGTACAATTACTAATGAGAGAGAGAGAGAGAGAGAGAGAGAGAGAGAGAGAGAGAGAGAGAGAGTGTGTGTATTTCTGTATTCATGCTTCTTCCCAAAAGTCTAGCACGAGAGGAAATGCGATAATTTTCGTGAGAAATAGAGATAAAGATACTGTGTCACTTACTTACGAATAAAGAGACAGAGAGAGAGAGAGAGAGAGAGAGAGAGAGAGAGAGGGGCCAATGGTCATCCAAATACACAAACAACAAAGAAAAAGTCTAAAACCAAAGGAACTTTAGAATCCTCCACTGAAAGAAAAGAGCGACTTAATCGCCAAAGCCTTAAAGTGGCACAATCAGAGGCGATTTTCTCGATTTGTGGCCAGGCATTTCAAAGCTTTTTAGCGCAGGGGTCCTTTCGTTCGGGACGGGGAAATTGTTGACTTATTACCTACAAGGTCGTGAATTTCCACCTTCAGAGGGAAATTGTTGATTTATTACCTACAAGGTCGTGAATTCCACCTTCAGAGGGAAATTGTTGATTTATTACCTACAAGGTCGTGAATTCCACCTTCAGAGGGAAATTGTTGATTTATTGCCCTACAAGGCCCCCCCCCCCCCTCGAATTAACCACCTTCAGAGGGAAATTGTTGATTTGTTACCTACAAGGTCGTGAATTCCACCTCAGAGGGAAAATTGTTGATTATTGGGCCTACAAGGTCGTGAATTCCACTTCAGAGGGGAATTGTTGATTTTGTTACCTACAAGGTCGTGAATTCCACCTTCAGAGGGAAATTGTTGATTTATTACCTGCAAGGTCGTGAATTCCACCTTCAGAGGGAAATTGTTGATTTGTTACCTACAAGGTCGTGAATCCACCTTCAGAGGGAAATTGTTGACTTATTACCTACAAGGTTGTGCTTTCCACCTTCAGAGGGAAATTGTTGATTTATTACCTACAAGGTCGTGAATTCCACCTTCAGAGGAGTATCAGTTTTTAAAGTATTCTACGTTCTATAAAATTTTTAAGGGGTTATTTTGGTAATTATCTGAAATTCACAGAAGTATCAGTTTGTAAAAATATTCTACGTTCCATGCAAGTTTTAGGGTTTATTTTGATAATTATCTGAATTTCTCAAGAAAAGTATCAGTTTTTAAAAATATTCCACGTTCCATATAATTTTTAGAGGTTATTATGATAATTATCTGAATTTCTCAAGAGGATTATCAGTTTTTTTAAATATTCTACGTTCTATACAATTTTTTCAAGAGAAGTATCAGTCTTTAAAAATATTCTACATTTCAAGAGAAGTATCAGTTTTTAAAAATATTCTACATTCTACTACATAATGTTTTGGGATTATTTTGATAATAATCTGAATCTCTTACAATCACGATATGGACACTATTAAAGAAAGCCTCGAATCCCCAGATTAATTTCGGGTTTCAATAATATTCGAATCTATGAAGATAATCTCCTATAAATAACAGGAAATGAGGAACAACTTTAGCAATAATTACGTAAGCTCTAAATGACCAATTCATTTTCATAAATAAGGCTAGAGGAAATTACCTATTAAGGCTTACATTTTGTTTTCTTACAGACCTGCACCCAACTCTCTGTAATCAGAATCCGAAGCAATAGTTAGTCACGCGAGCCCAAATAACCCTGGCAATATTTTCCCAGGGAGGAACATTTCATCAGATGATGTCTTGCATGTTCGAATTTCAGGACAGTTGCTTTGATGGGTTTTGAGATAATCGTTGCGACGTCATTATTCTTATTTTATGCGAGTTTCCTTTTCGCGTATTGGATAAGGAAAATAAACTATAAACACGGTTGTTTTACTGCTTTTTTAAATAGGTCTGACAAGTAAATTAATTCATTCCAACGATGATGTGATTGACATGTAAACAATATTTTGTGGGAATCTGCTAAGTATTATTTCATTTATTTGTATAGATTACTTCAGTACTTGACAGTTTCTTATATGTTAAGCTATAAAAGAGTAAATTATCGTTTCGTTCAATGCTGCATAAGAAACTTCTATATTTTCCTCTGCTTTTCTATTTGCTGTTTCTGTTTAGACACTTACTGAAATCTAAGTGTGTTATTGGTACACCGATTAAATTTTTTGCCGTAATAAATAAATAAATAAATAATAAATAAATAAATAAATAAATAAATAAATAAATAAATAACTATATATGTATGTATGTATAACTGAATCAGGAAAGTTTGGAACGCACGTAATAAATGCATAAATAAAGGTATAAGGCAGGAAGGAAAGATAACAACGGAGTAACTGCAAGATCTTTCGACTCAACGTCCTTTACTTAGCAGACAAACTGACATATATGAGAAGCTGAGAGTACAAGGAAGGGTCGTATAAGTGACAGATAGGGATTATAAGGAGATTAGTACCTAGAATCCAACACACCTGGAGAATGAGTAACCTTCCCAAACAAGCATAAACATGGGTACGTTTATGCTTGATTGGGAAGGTTACTCATTCTCCAGGTGTGCCGGATTCAAGGTACTAATCTCCTTATAATCCCTATCCGTCAGTTATACGACCTTTCCTGTACTGTCAATTCCTCATGTAAGTCAGTTTATTTGGTAAGTAAAGGACGTTGAGTCGAAAGATCTTGCAGTTACTCCGATGTTTATCTTACTCCGTTGTTTATCTTTCCTTCGTGGCTTATACCTTTATATATATGTATGTATATACATACATATATATGCTGTTACGTAATTCAAAGAAAATAAATCATATTCACATTTTATTATTCATATGCATGAACTCGCCTTATAAAATTCGACATTAGACAATAGATTTTTGCTGCACTCATTAATCGGGAATTATTCAATGCGAAACCCGACACAGGTAATATTTTGGTTTATAATTCAATCAATAACACCGACTGATTTTTATTAAATATTCATATCCAGTGCAAGAGACTAATTAAAATATGTTAATACCCTTGAGTGTTATGTTCCAGTGATAATGTCCAAATTCATTATTCAAAAATCATGATTAGATTCCTACATTACAAATTTGGACGAAGGAACAATTACGTACTTTAATGGGTTCTCGTTTAGTTTTGTTAGTGTCTAGTTGTTTGCAGGCTTACTCCCCGAGTAAACGATGACAAGATTTACAATGAAAAATTACGGAGAATGAAAATGAAGAACATGTATATGAAATAATGTACATCAGTGTGCAAAAAAAAAACTGCTATTGGAAGTTAATAGACATCAAGAATAAAGATAATATATAAAAGGGAAGAATAAAACCCGTCTGAGAAAAACCTGACGTGGAAATGAAAAGCATTGGAAGTAATCTCTCTCTCTCTCTCTCTCTCTCTCTCTCTCTCTCTCTCTCTCTCTCTCTCTCTCTCTGTATCTTCCTTCAAAGCACAAATACACAATTTTAAAAAAAACCAGACGTGGAAATGAAAAGTACTGGAAGTAACCTTTATCTTATCTGCTGTTTATCTCTCTCTCTCTCTCTCTCTCTCTCTCTCTCTCTCTCCCTTCAAGGCCCAAATTCATGAATACAAACACCGGCCATAATTGTTGTGGGAAACGCCAGGTGAGGTCCATCCAAGACCACCAAATGAACAACCAAGGCTGCTGCCACCAGTGGGTGGATTTACAGAGGGCGATTTGTCAAAAAAGTAATCTCATTAAGAAATGCTGTCACCCATTATCGATGATTACAAAAGCAAGCAAGTATTACAAAAGATTCCTACCTAATTAAGGCCATTGAATCTAACTCCACCCGTCAGTTTGTTTAGTAATTTTGGTGTAGTTTGGGGCTCCTGTTAATTTATTTTTTTTAATAGAGGGATGCGTTTGAAATGTCATACGGTAAGTGAGGTTATGGTTTACCTTTAAGGCTTATCTGATCTGAAGGTCAGGAAGCTAAAGTGTATATTTTTATATTTTTGATGCTGCGCTCAAAAACAGAAATAAGAACTGTTTCTTTACGCTTCGCTTTTAGTCAACTTAAACCTGCTAATATTAGTATGCATGTACGTATTAATATATATATATATATATATATATATATATATGGATATATATATATATAATATATATATATATTATATACACATATATATATTATATAATATATATATATAATATAATATATATATCTTATATATATATATATATAGTACATACATATATATATATATATATATATTGTATATATATATACGGTATGTATTTTTATATATATATATATATATATATATATATATATTATACTATATATATAATATATAATATATAATATATATATTATCTATATCATATATATAATATTTGTATATATATTATATGTATATATAATATATATATATATATATATATATATACCCATAATATATCTATATATATTACTATATAATATATATATATATATATATATATATATGAGAGGCGAGGCATATGCATATGGTGGGTAGATGAGGCACTTAATATATATATATATATATATATATATATATATATATATATATATATATATATATATAAAGTGCCTCATCCACCCAACGTACGCCTCGCTCTTCCCTTGTATTTGCCGTCCGCGAACTCACACGTTTCCGTGATGTAAAGGTCTTCTGTTCCAGAGCCTCTTCTTCCCATCCATCTAGCAATAACTTTTCTGTGCCTCGCGTTTCTGACAGTTTGTCTGAAGGAGGCGGTGCTCCTATAAACAAGGTATCCCTAGATACAGTCCTACGGAACAGACATTCGAATTGAATGAGTGTAATGCTTTTTCTTTCTTTCTAGTCCCCTTGACTCGGCTTCTCTGATGCAGGTCTACAAAAACAATAGATTGCTTTACGTCACGATAGTAACTAATGTCATATGGAAATATAACTTAAGTGGACTTCGTCCTCAAACAATTTTCTTTAAATGGCACGATTGTATTTTGCATTTTTATATAAAGGGGTAGAACGAGACTTATTATATGACTGTGTTTTTTTTACATTCTTTATAACAATTACATTCGATTCTACGCTCTTTTGATGTCTTTGTCTACGTGTATCACTGACATCATCATCTATAATATCACTACCGGTATTACTAAATCTACTACATTAATCAATGAACTCCCAGAGATATACTCTCACAAATAAACCTTATTCTACTAAAGCAAATCTAACCACTGGCTTACCTTGTCAATTCATCCAAATATGACACATACATGTTATTCTAAACACTGAAAAGCAAACATGATAATGAAGTAACATGAAATTATGTTTCGATTCTTGCATTCATGGAAAATAAAAACTAATCCAAGTGTTAATAAGGCAACATACTGAAATAATGCAAGGAAATATAATGCACATATCCAGACTCATAGCAAGACAACAAGCCGGAGTTTTGCAACGATCTTTTAACCTAAAACACAAACCACATTCCTTTTCAAGTTTAGGCAGCCGAATTCTACGGTTTTTTTTTTTATCTTCTTCTTTTGTTTTCATTTTTACCCTCTGCTCCGAATTTCTCGCATACCGGGATTTTTGTGGTTAACTTTTCCCTCAGATTTGTGCCTAGAAGAGCTTCTACTTTTTTTCATTTTATTTTCTTTTTAACTTTACTTTTCATAAAACCAGCTGGACTTGGGTGTTTCCTCTTCAAGGTAATATTTTCCCTCACGAATTCCTGAATTTTTGTGGGCATATGTTTGCGAGCAGTTTATCGTTTATAATTCATTTACCTCTAGATTTCTCTTCTTAAAACTTTTATTCATTTTTCTTTCACTTGAGAGCAATACTCAAGCAAGATAAAAAAAATTCCCACCCTTCTCCCCCCCCCCCCCCCCCCCCCCTCCCCCCCCCACCCCCCCGCCCCCCATAATTCCCTCACGTCAATACACTGATGAGGGAAGCTGACCTAACCTTACTACCAAGACAATTCATGTGCCAAATGCCAAATTGTCTCGTTCCTTTGTGGTTACCGGGGGTGACAAGAGCCATTTGTCACTAGGACGAAACCGCAGGGTGCCTTTTTAGAGATCACGAGACAAAAGCTAAGAGATATTCGAGGTCAGGAACTCAGGTCTACAAGGGTCTTTTAAGACTTTTTTTTATCTCATACTTCATTAGCTTTAGATTATTTTAATAGAGAGACATTCTAATTTATCAAGCGAAAAATTGGATAAATTTGTATTCTAAAAAACATAAACAGTCTTTATTTTGGGTTGTTTTATTAGCATGCTAATATCTTTGTATGTTAAAGAAATAACCGTTTTTTTTTAGGGAATTGGACGATACTGAAGCTTATAGGTGACTGAAAGCTGTTTTGATATAATTCTATGCTATGGAGAGTTAAGTAAATTACAAAAATTGCAGCTGTTAATCAAAAGAACTTCGTAGGCTTCATTTATTTGCCCGACTCTTTACTCGGCAAACTTTCTCTCTCTCTCTCTCTCTCTCTCTCTCTCTCTCTCTCTCTCTCTCTGCTCGATTCCAAGCAAGTACCCTGGAATCCTTTGGCCGTCATCTGCATAAAAATTTAGAGAATTTTTGACAGTACCACGGTACAGTCAAAGAAAAAATCACGACGAGAAATGAAGTCGACTTGCTTAAAAAAAAAAAAAAAATAAAAAAAACGTAAAAAGTAGAGAAAAAAATCTTACTTTTCTGGGAAGGACAAAATTTTGTTTTGCTTCCTTGCAATTTTTGTAAATTCCCCTCCTATCTGGTTATTTATATATTTATCTATTTATTTATTTTTAGTGCTTTGCTTTGAATAAGATATACTGAATCTTCCCCCGGACGGTTAAGATATACCATTTTCAATGTTCTCATTTCATACCAAATTATTTTTAATATATACACATACATACATATATTACATATATACTGTATATTTTATACATACATACAAATTCCTCTGGTTCCAAGTTGGCAGAGCGGGAAATCGACCTCGCGACCACCGAATCGGTAGGCGAGCATGTGAACCATTCGTCTCTTTTACATATTATAATATCAGAATATTCTGGCTGTATTTTCTAGAGTTTCAGTTAATAAATCTCATTTGTCCATCACTCACAATGCATGTCAGAACATTTAAAAATAAATAAATAAATAAATAAATAAATAAATAAATAAATAAACATTCGTATTGCGTTATAATTGCCCCTAGAAAATTTCAGATGTTCGAACATATATATTTTAACCAGTTAAGCGAACATGCCATTCCATCTGACCATACGCAAATGAAAAAAAAAAAAAGAAAGGATATTTGCTTTATGGGAAAATAAAACGAAAAATGCCAAATAACTCGACGTTAAATTTTCCTAAGGCAACGTAAATGTTCGATGAAATATTATACCATTAATATGTGTGTTACCTAGATTTTTTTATATATTTTTTTTATTTACTATAACGAACATGAAAGTTACCCGGAGCAATATACCAGCCCACCCCAAAACAATGGCCCGAGAGGGCAGGCCATGTTGTGGATGTTGTACATACAGAGTATGTTTCACTTTATATTGAAACTTGAAAGCAGAAAAATATTTGTATATATCTTTTAGCTACAATGTTTTAGAGATGTTGAAACTTTACGTGGTGCGTATATCCCCTTTTTTTCTGGCTTACTTAGAAATTTCTTTCTTAAACTCGTGCTAAAATCTATTGAACTATTCGTGATGTATTCAGGTTCATGAGGAGTCATAACTGTAGTGGATGATATATATATATATATATATATATATATATATATATATATAAATACTAATATTAACCTGATGTGGAAGTGAAATGTCATATGCATAAAATATTGTAAAAAACAATGTAGAAAAAAAATATTTAAAAAACATCACTTAATTCAAATAAATGGCCTCATTACCGAACGCGAATTAATTGCTTGTCAGGCCTTTTCCCGAAGCAGTAATTAACCAGGGCTTTTTCTTTTTATATAAATTCATTTCTTTCTCCTCTACACGAAAAGATAATTCATATAACAGACGAATAATTGCATCATAATGATTATCTCAAAAGCCATCAAAGCATCAACTGCCTGGAAACCCCGGACACGCGAGGACTCCTCATCCTATGAAATGTTTCGCCTTCGGGAAATATTTCATCCTTGGAAAGTTACGTCATTCCTCGGACTGCCAGGCTGGGGAGGTTGACGCAGTCTCAATAAACGAGAGTTTTAATACGTATGAAAAATATTGAGAAATAATCTGCCAGGAATTGATACAGTACAAATGGCTGTATAAAGGGAATGAAAAATGGGAATGCGTACAGAAAAAAATATTGAGAAATAAATCTATCAGGAATTCATGCAGTAAAAATGACTGTATAAAGGGAGTAAAAAATGGGAATTTTGAGAAATAAATGTCAGAAATTGATACAGTAAAAATGGCTGTATAAAGGGAATTAAAAACGGTAATGCGTACGTGGTAATGTATAGGAAAAATTTTGAGAAATAAATCTATCAGGAATTCGCGCAGTGAAAATGGCAGTATAAAGGAAGTAAAAAAATGGAAATGCGTAACTAGTAATGTGTATAGAAAAAATACTCGGAAATACGTAGGATAAATGTTGTTGAGAAATAAATATGTCAGGAATTGATACAGTAAAAATGGCTGTATAAAGGGAATGAAAAATGGAAATGTGTACCTGGTAATGTATATAGGAAAAATATTGAGAAAGGAATCTGTCAAAAAACAAAACTGTAAAAATAATTGAATAAAGAGAATTAAAACAATCGTATATATATGAATCAGTTACACACTCTTGCCATAACTCATATTTCTACCTACACTAAACTAACTGTTACGAAAAGGCTTCCTTATTAAACGTGTAAAGAAAAATCTACTGTTGGGAAAATACAAAGCAAAGCAACAACCGGGTATAATACAACTGAACTATTCTTACCAGAAAATGCATTTAAAATATTTAAAATTTCTCTTTTACTTCAAATAAAGATAATACCATCAGGAAGGAGGAGGCACCGAATGCAATTATGCTTTCCTTTGCTACATAAAGTCGAAGGATGAGTCCAGTTCGATTTTTCTTGTCCAACTATTTACATTTCTACTCGCAAGGAATGAATATTTGCCTTTGCATATTAGAGCAGGCTCTGTAATTAACCTTGAATTATTGTTCATAGTCAATAAAAGAATGTCAATAATTCATAGATATGATAAACGACATTATAAAACAAGAATAATCAAAGATAGGAAATAAAAAGAATTTTTTATTGAAAAACTGAATTCTTGAAGAATTATTTTCACAATGTCTCGAAAAACAAGTGTCATTCTAAACCGGCTTTGCTTCTATAAGCGTTGAACCAAGGTAGAACCCCAACTGACTGCCATTAAAAGATAATTCTAATCGAATATGGGAATTTTCTCATGAAATGAGAATTATGGTGCAACAATTTATCTGACAACTACTACAGTTCTAGGAGTTAAAGCTGCCTTCACTGACATGTCATTCATATGTAAATATATACCTTTTGACTCCATTTTCATTATAGTTATCATTATTTGCAATTTGTGATAAGCTGGTATATCAGTGTCTTTACGTCCATTAATAAATACCTGTCTATTACTGTAC
>NC_061103.1:3928058-3941742 GCF_015104395.2 Macrobrachium nipponense | reverse complement strand
CTGCTTGCCAGCATCCCTGGCGAGGAACTGGTCGGAAACCACCATCCACTGGCAGCGATCTTCCCAGCACAACCATCCCCAACACCTTTATCTCCATTGCTCACAAGTTGGTGGGTAGGGCGCAACCATCTGTTGCACCTATGTGAGCTCTGGAGATTGGGGGCGGTGGTGGGGATGGTTGTGCTGGGAAGATCGCTGCCAGTGGATGGAGGTTTCCGACCGGTTCCCTCGCCAGGGATGCTGGCCGGCAAGTGCCATCCATACCACTATCTGGAAGAAGAGTCTCTTGCACAACACGCCATTTAGACTGGGCATCTCTCTCCTGATGTGCAGGGCTTCATGGAAGCGTTGGCAGTGATTGTCCGTTAGCAAGCAAACCAATCAGGAGCCTCCATCCATTGGCAGTGATCTTCCCTGTACCACCAGCTGAATCTCCAGTGCTTTGCAAAGGGGAATGTGGTGCAATATCTGTTGCACCTATGCAAGTGTTGGAGAGTAGGGGTGGTGGTGGTGATGGGCAGATTGCTGCCAGCAGATAGAGACTCCTGACTGGTTCACCTGCCAGGGACGATGGCAGGCAGCATCTTTCATGCTTGCCTCTCAAGCCCTTGGAGCTTATCTTCCCAATCTTTTTCCTGGGGGTTTGATTCCCCAGCTTTTTCCTAGTGGATCACCTTCCCAGTCTTTTTCCCTGTGGGATCACCTCCACAGTTGCTTTCCCTAGGGATTATCTCCCCAGTTTTCTCCTATGGTATTGCCTCCCTTTTTTTGCTTCCTAGGGGACCACTGGCTGCTTGCCTCTTTAAATGATCCTGGAGAATCCTGCACATTAGGAAAGAGAAGCCCAGTCTAGATGCAGTGCAGGAGAAACTCTTCCTCCAGACGTTGGTATGGATAGCACTGCCTGCCAGCATTCCTGATAAGGGAACCAATCAGGAGCCTCCATCCACTGGCAGCGATCTTCCCAGCACAACCATCCCCACCACCTTAATCTCCAATGCTCACAGGGGGGGAGGGGGGGATGGTGCAATTATCTGCTGCACCTATGTGAGCACTGGAGATTGGGGGGAGCGGTGGGGGCAGTGGTGATGGGAAGACCACCACCAGAGGACAGAAGATCCCGATTAGTTCGCTTGCCAGGGATGCTTGTGGGCAGGGCCATCTGTACCGACGTCTGGAGGAAGAGAGTCTCCTGCAAAGCATTCAGACTGGGCTTCTCTCTCCTGCTGTGCAGGGCTACCCAGAGGCGTGGGCAGTAAGCATCGCCTCCCCAGTTCTTTTTTCTGGGGGAACGTCTCCCTAGCTCAGATTTTCTTGGGGAATCCTTATCTGAGCAATCCTATTAGGCTCCTTCATTATTCATCATCAGAGTCATCATCAGACTCCTCGACTGAATCGCTATCACATTCATCTTGTGATTCTTCGCCAGATGTAGAGTCAATTTCATCACCTTCCTCAGAAGATTCTTCAAGACATCCCTCGTTAGGAATATCTTCCCATCCATCATCATCTTCATCATCTTCATCATCAGCATCAAATTCATCATCTTCCTCGTCTGATTCTTCAAGCCATTCCTCGTTAGGAATATCTTCCCTTGCATCATCTTCATCTTCGTCCTCCTCATCGTCCAATTCTTCATATGAATCGTCATCCTCCTCCTCCAGTTGGCCAACACTTGATTCATTATCTAGATGATCACTGTGGGAACATTCCATTAATGTTAAATTCGCTTCATCATCAGAATCATCCTCTGAATCAGATTCAGATTCGTCATCAGAATCATCCTCTGAATCAGATTCAGATTCGTCATCAGAATCAGAATTATATTCAAAGTCGCAATCACTTTCTGATTCATCGTCCTCGTCATCATCTAACCATTCTGGTAGGTTAGGATTTTTAAATACTTCAGCGGCATACTCTTCAACAGCTTGCCTGGTGTTGTCATATTTTTTCCTCTCCTTTTTATTACTTAATAAATCGTTTGCACAATTGATTTGAAGCATGAGCAAATGCATTTTGTCTTTGTCAGCCTCATCGTTTTTATCAGGGTGGTATTTTAGGGCACTCCTTCTGTATGCATTCCTTATTTCATCCTGAGCAACATCTGTTTTAATACCTAGAACTTTGTAAGGGCAACCATATTGTTGCATTTTCTCCAGGTCTTCAGCCAGTGATACCAAGTATTCTCCCTTTTCATCCTCTTCTAATTTTGCAAACTCAGTAATAGCATCTGTGTGTCTTCCTAGTAATAAGAAGCACAGTCCCAGTCGTAACCTGCAGTCCTCCTGATCCTCGTCCACAGCAAGAACACTGAGGAAACATTCACATGCCTCTTCTAACTTTCCAAGCGTGCACAAAATGTTTCCTTTAACTCTGGCCAAGTCGACGGATACCCAAGGATAGAGACATCCCAAAGACATGGCCACAGCAATATTTTCCAGGGCAGTCTCATAGTCCTTGGCATCAATCATCCCAGGTAAAGCTTCCCATAGCATCCTCTGCTCTACAAATTTTTCTGCTATCAATGCCCTTGGGTGATTTGGGCATATATCTAGCACCTGTGACAAAGCTTTCTGGACTTCCCGAACTCCAAATTGCAGGCACTCAGCAAAGCTGACTCTATTTTGATAACAAAAGACTCTTTGAATTCTTTGGGAAGATCATTTAGCACATCCTCGGCCTCGTCTGTCCTGGCTAGTGTCAACAAACATCTTACCTCCTTTACCCGACACTCTAACTCGTTGCCATACTGTTTTATGATGACTTTCAAGAGAGCAAGAGCAGAATCGAAATCTTGATCATCAATACACCGGTCTGCCTCAGATTTGAGCACAGCTCGGCGATCAAGAGTTTCCATTTGGGTGCTCTTTTGGGTCAGCTTATATTCTGCCTCTCTCAGCTTGCCCTGTAGCTCTTGCGCCTTCTCTTCAGCCTCTTGACGCCTATCTGTTTCCGCCTCTTTCAGCTGTCTTGATACTTCACATCATTGTCTCTGCAAATCTCTGAATCTCATTCCTTATGTGTCTGTCATCATGGCCTTGATCAGGAGTTTCATCATCTGTGTTCAGAAACACAACTCCACATCTGTGGGTCTCAATATCAGAATTCTGACCAGAAACTACATTCGTCAGTTCTGGCAGACTTTCATCTCCACACATTAGAGCTTCCAACATCTGGGTTAAATCGCCCCATTGCATCACGTAATTGTTCCTCTCTTGTTGGGCTCTGTTATATTGTTCCACCTTTCTTCTCTGCATTTGATCAAGCAGGTCTTCGTCTTTCTCTTTCCCCTGCTTCTCTTCTTCAGAATTCTTTTGCTGATTTTCATTTCCATACTCGAATGCAATGTGTTCAAGATGGAAATTCCTCTGGGCAATTCCATGCAAAAGTGCCATCAGCATATATTTATCTTCATTGTTCAAAATCTCCCTTATCTTGTTGTTTGCCTTTTTCACTTCTGCCTCAGAGTCCTTCAGTTTTTTTCCAAGGTCCTCTTCACGATGCTTCAACGTCTCAACCTCCTTGTTAGCTTCCTCAAACTTCTGCTGCCAGTATAAGCTTATTTCCACGTGTTCTTCTGCCCGCTTCCTTAGTAGTTGTTGCTCTAGCCCCGCTTCTCTTAGAGCATTTGCCAATTTCTGTTTCATTGCTTGATTTTCACCTTTAAACCTTTCAACTTCAAGTAACAATTCTTTTACTTGACTATTCCTATTCTCCAACTGTTCCTTGAAAACGTTTATTTTTCTTTCGTTGCGTTTCGCTTCTACTAACAAGCTCTCTATTTCCTTTTCACGTTGGAGAGCATCCTCAAGTTTGTTTTGTAGGCTTTCTATCACCTTATTCTTCTTCTGGATCTCGCCTTCAAGATACAGTTTACAGTCCTTACTTTCGTCTAAGAGCCTAAAGCAGTTCTCCAGCTCGTTTTGTAACCCATTCGCACGTTCCAGCAAGCTCTCAATCACCTTTTCCTGTTTCTTAAGTTTCTCATTTAGTTGTTCGGATTCCACTTCACGTCTTCGCTCGACACTTACAACTCTTCTAATTGGCGATCCCTCTGCTCGAGCTTTTCTTCCTCGGATCTCAAAGTACTCTTCATTTCAGCCTCTCGTGCGCGTGCTTCTTCCATTAAGGTTTCCATCTCCTTCTTTTGGTGGAGAGCATTCTAAAGGTTTGTTTTTGTAGGCTTGCAATCACCACCTCATTCCTTCTTCTTGATCTCTCCTTCAAGTGATCTTTCAGATTCTCTCTTTTTCTTCTATGATGTTAAAGCAAAGGCCCACCTCGTACTCAGTCTCTTTTAGTTCCGCCAACAGTGACTCCATCTGCTTTTCATCTCGTTCAATTTTTTGGTTTTTTTTGGCCAGCTGTTGTTTTTCGGATTCCAGTTTTCGTTCGTTGCTCAACAAATCTTCGATCTGGCAATCTTTCTGCTGGAGCCTTTCTTCCAGGGATAGCAAAGAACTCTTCATCTCAAGTTCTCGTGCTCTCGCGTCTTCCAGCAAAGCTTCCATCTCTTTGCCATGGCGGAGAGCACTTACAAGTTCCTCGTTCGTGTCCTCTTTTTCCATTTCCAACTCGTTTATCCTGTCGTTCAATTTCCACACATCCTCTTCGTATTCCTCTTCGAGTTTATTCTTGCCTCGTTCCGCTTCCTGTAGCATTCGGTCCCTCTCTTCTAACATCTCTTGTAATTTCCTGTTTCTCGGCATCTGAGTCATTCTTTTGATTATCAAGGTCCTTCAACTTTTCTGATGTTTCCATATTTCTTATAAGCATATAATCCAACAGAAGCAGCTGCAACGCAACAAGTACCAACAATCGTTGCAGCGACTCCTGCGGACAATCCAGAATCTAAAATCGGTTTTTCTTTCGGCACCTTCGTCAAGACGATGTCCAAGTCGAAATCCGATCCAGGTATAACAGTATAATAAGAAGCAACTTCTTCCAAAAATATTCCTAGTAGCTGGCTTGCAGCTAGCAACTAGTCCAAGCAAAGTATACACAATAAGTTGATATAATGAGACATTTTCATTTGTGAAGATTGCAGTACCGCGCACTCGGCCTATCTTTAGAATCTGCCACATACAGTAAAATGGCACCTCGAACAAATCTTCAGGATCCAAAGCGGGCTTCAGATTCCTTGCTCGTCTCCAAAAACGAGGCTTCCTCCTCTCTTGTGGATTCCTAACGAGAGTCATGAATCATCTTCAGACTCGTCTGAAGGAAGACTTTCTCGATTCTGCCTTACTCAAGGAGGAGCCTCCACAACAACTTTCGAAGCCGTTTTCGCTTCCGGAGGATTCAAGAAGTTTGGAAATTTTGAGGAGACGCCCTAAGCGTTGTTTTATAGTCGGAGCTATTGGATTGGAAAAGCAAATATCCTCGAATTTTGCGTTCTTCATAAAATAAAATTTTCTTTCTCTTTAACTGAGGTGACGCAAATATTACTGATGTACAAATACACACATACATACATATACATATATATCATTTATGCATTTATTATTTAAAACTCACTTTATCATGTGATCATATAGATATATATATATATATATATATATATATATATATATACTAATAAAAGGAGCCCATAAAAACACCAAAATAGAGGAAAAAAGTACTATATTTCAGAGACTGCTGTCTCCCTCTTCAGGTAGATGAATGAGAAAAGTTCACAGAAAAGGTGGTATTTATACCAAGAGGTCCATCCACAAACAAGCCATTTTAAGTCAACCCACCCCGCTGATAATCTTCCTCTAATCTTCTTAAGGGTTGGTTGAATGAAGACGTTGTCGATCGTGTCCGAAATCCATATATATATGTATGTATGTATATATTATATATGCTATATATATATATATATATATATATATATATATATATATATATATATACACATGTTACATAAATATAAATATTATATATATATATATATATATATATATATATATATATCATATATATACATATATATACATCATATATATGTATATATATATATATATATATATATATATATATATATATATATATATATATATGTATGTATGTATGTAGTATATAAATGCATGTAAGACAATTAGGTATTTTCAACCATGGGAAAGTTCAGCGAAAATTTCGGGCTATAAAAAAATCCCATACTATACAAAAAAATTCCACACAATACGCCATAAGCGGATACGGCCCGGTTGCTGCCGCCTTCATATACCTCGAATAATATCGATGTCCATCCATACTCAGACTTCTCTTAATATTTCAGGTTATTATATGATGTGGAAGGTACCCTCCCCCCTCCCTCTTGACGGCGGTCATGCTAATAATCGCTTGCTCGTGGAAATCGTTCTCAGACACTTCCAGGGAGAAGAGATACCTTTTACAATATAACATACACGCACCTGTCACACTCGGTAAGTTTTGATATTAACATAGATTTTTGGCATCATGCCAACCACTGGGGCAACTAAGGCCGTTCGTCGCTGAAAACGGAAATTGACAGTAAAAGGTTTGAAAGGTGTGACAGGAGGGAAGCCTCAAAGCAGTTGCACTATGGAACAATTGTTAGGAGAGGGTGGACAGTAAGATGGAAGACAGAGAATATGAACGGAGGTACGGGGAAAGGAATGAAAGTGTTTATAGATAGGGGCCAAAGGACATTTTGAACTGCTTATTTAACATCTTGTTTTGCTATTGCAATTCACGACAGAAAAACACTGATTTTTAAAATTCACAAAAAACCTCCTTTACAATCCGTTACTTATCTACTTGAAAACATTAACTAGCTCCTGTAAACATGAAAACTCATCATCAGCTTCCCTTTAAGCAGAGAGAACTTCATTATTTCCATGAGTGATCTTCTAATAACGCTGTAGTCTAATCCATTACGAATCTAAGTAGGGTTATTTAGGTATATATTTCAGGCGCTCGCCAATGAGCTGACCATCAAAGGGCATTTGATCAGTTTTCCCCCCTAACTCGGTTACAAAGAACCGTGCAGAGAGAGTCTCATTTCCACCGATATCTAATCTTTGTTGGCTACGTATGGTCCCCTCCTGCCTGCGGTAGTATTGACGGGCTTTTATCTTTTTTTGAGGTCTTGTCGCTTCTCCCTTCATTCGCTTGTAAATAATAAACATCCACCCTTGTTTATCTCGTAGCAAAAAATTCGAGCCGGAATGGACGTTCTACTTAACGTATCTGTCATATCTTTGCTTTGAAATGGGATTAACTCTGATAGATACGAAGGTAAAAGGAAAAAATTCAGGGCTATTGATCAATCTCGGTTACGTCACCAGACTGACATTTTGCACTTAGTAGATATTTCTTCCTCACCTTCAGTCACATCTTACTATGTCCTGTATTGACGTTTTCTCCCGAATGGGCTGCTTCTGTAGCAGCTGATGTAACTCAGCCTAGCTGAATTCATAGCCCTTGGTTCGCAGTGACATATGCTGCTCTGAATTTCACCGATTTTAATGCCAGTAATTTTCTCGTTGCCGAATTCAGTATCGTCATACCGAAGTGACAAAACATTTGCCATGGAAACTATGCTTCATATGAATTCAACTGACTTTAAATACTCATGAAACCAATTATTATAAAGAACGTGTTACGTCTGGCAACTTCATCATCTTTAAGTTTATTGCGCAGGCCAACGGGAAGGGAAACCCAATAACAGTTCTCTATTTACAGTTAAATCGCTTACGATAATCTAATACTAATCGGGAATGCAGCTCAAATGAAGACGCAGGCTAATGACGGAAAATATGCTCCCTTGAAACGCAGACTTGCAATATATTTGACATTGTGAATAACCTAAGGTTTAGATTTACAGGGAAGTAGATGGTATGTTTCTTCCTTTGCCTAAAGAATTTAAATGAAGATAGGGACCGATTATTATAACAGGGATTGGAGACTATAATCATAGGTAACAGTTAAATGTAATAATCAGAAGACTATTACAAAAGTACTTATAGTTCCTTATGATTCATATAATCTATGGAGCTCAATCTTTTTGCACATAGGAGTTTTAGTTTTAGCTATGATGATGAAGTAATAATATGTACAAATTATAACACTACTACTGAAAAAAAAATCAAAATATACGAATTGTCTTTAAATATAAAGTGTATGAGAGAGAGAGAGAGAGAGAGAGAGAGAGAGAGAGAGAGAGAGAGAGAGTCTTATTTATTCAAGGCTACTCTGCCTTCTTCTCATGACCCTTCCGTCCACCTTTCCAGGTTCATATCTACCCATTTATTTTCTCTCTCTCTCTCTCCCTCTCTCTCTCTCTCTCTCTCTCTCTCTCTCTCTTCCTTTTTCCTTACGTTATTCTTCCTCTTAGGAATCTCATCACATTCCATACATTTCCGATTAATTTCATTCCCGTTCTCTTCAAGTTCACGCCCCCCTTGCTGTACGTGACCTTTTCGTTGCAAATTCCTATCCATTTTCGTCTACGTCTCAATCATCGACCTTTGCATTCTTCTCTTGCTATTCTTACTCTAAATTTATTCATTGAATAAGCTGATCCACAATTTCTCTGTTTCAGCTTCTAAGGGACCATAGGTTATTCACTCTTCACCTTCTTTTCTTTACTGGTATAATCGAATTCCTTGAGCACAAAGGAAATTGCTCAGAATAGAATGAAGAAGATCCCTGGTCGAAATATATCTCTCATTTAATTATCCCCACTTTTTTTTTTACTGTCGCGCAACGCTCTCACGCTAATTAGACGTCATTTTCTAAAAAGTATAAACGCGGGTAATCCCATTACCGTACATTATATAACGCTGGGGTCACCATTCACAGAATATACTATAAAGATAACCTAATGCGTTGAACTTGACTGCATTTCCTATCCCTAAGGAGACTGCTTCTCTTCCCACTTCTTTGCATGATCCTAATCTTCACCGAAAGATAAGGTAATCTCTTGGTATATTCTCCTACTCTATTCCTGCACATTAATCTCATTTCCTATTCTCACTTCTGTTTTGTTGGAGTTGCGAAGCGGCTTTTCATTTCAGACATGAGGTCCAGTGTCACATTCTAAGAGCTCTAACAATTTTATGTTGTTACGAGTTTAATTAACTTATAATGAGCTTATATACATACATATATATATATATTATATATATATATATATATATATATATATATATATATATATATATATATATATATATAATATATATATATGAGAGGAAATGTCAAAACGAAACCTTGCACGATTGTTTTTTTTCCTCAGCTAAAAAGCTTCATGAGGGGGGAAAGTATGTATTTATGCATGTATGTATGTATATAACATATAATAAAAAACAGTAGAGTTTACCATGGAGAGAACGAATTCAAACGGAGAATGTGAATAATGAGGTCAAGAAGGTGGTATGACTGAGGAGCAAAGGTAATATAGATATATATATATGAATAACACATTTATATAGATATATATATGAATAACACATTTATATAACAATATATATAAATATATATATAAATATATATATATATATATATATATATATATATATATATAATCATGTACATATACACATACATACTCGTATATACCCTAAATCCAATTACAGCCGATACCGGTTCTGGTCAGGATGGGGCAACTACTAAAGGGGTAAATACAATTACCCCAAGGAATATTTATGGTTTGGATGCGTGCTACCGCCCCGTTACACTTCTCAAAGAACTAAACTCAAAGAGATACCATCTAGTAACCATGTATTCGCCGCCATCCAAATACACTTTCATTTAGAGCCCTTAGTGGT
Organism: Macrobrachium nipponense; assembly: GCF_015104395.2. Taxonomy (NCBI): domain Eukaryota; kingdom Metazoa; phylum Arthropoda; class Malacostraca; order Decapoda; family Palaemonidae; genus Macrobrachium; species Macrobrachium nipponense. The sequence goes on along the minus strand of NC_061103.1, from coordinate 3,931,966 downwards.
GTGGGCTTTTTTTTTCTTAGAAAGGAAAATTCCTTTGGCTAAATTACGAGACCTTACCTTACCTTACAGACCTTACATCTTGTTCGGGTTGCCCCAGGTCCCTCAGTGTGAGGCACCTCTAATGTCTACCAGAGAGTTGCTAGTACATCTTCCGGTATATTTTGCATCTTCCAATCTTGGATGGTCTGGGATGCAGTTTAGATATTTGTCGAGCTTATTCTTAAACACATCTACGCTCACTCCTGATATATTCCTCAGATGAGCTGGCAACGCATTGAATAGACGCTGCATTATCGATGCTGGTGCGTAGTGGATTAATGTCCTGTGTGCTTTCCTTATTTTTCCTGGTATAGTTTTGGGCACTATTAATCTACCTCTGCTTGCTCTTTCTGATATTTTTAGTTCCATGATATTTTCTGCTATTCCTTCTATCTGTTTCCATGCCTGAATTATCATGTAGCGTTCTCTTCTCCTTTATAGACTATATAATTTTAAGAATTGTAGTCTTTCCCAGTAGTCTAGGTCCTTAACTTCTTCTATTCTAGCTGTAAAGGACCTTTGTACACTCTCTATTTGTGCAATATCCTTTTGATAGTGTGGGTACCATATCATATTGCAATATTCAAGTGGACTACGAACATATGTTTTATAAAGCATAATCATGTGTTCAGCTTTTCTTGTTTTTGAAGTGCCTTAGCAACATTCCCATTTTGCTTTACATTTTGCCAACAGAGTTGCTATTTGATCATTGCATAACATGTTCCTATTCATCATCACACCAAGGTCTTTAACTGCTTCCTTATTTGTGATCGGTCATCATTATTAGGTCCCTTATATGCATATAGCTTTCTTTCTCTGTCTCCATAATTTATTGACTCAAATTTATCAGAGTTAAATACCATCCTATTTACCTCTGCCCAATCATATACTTTGTTAAGGTCTCTTTGTAGAGCGTTCCTATCTTCATCACAAGTAATTTCTCTACTTATTCTTGTGTCATCTGCGAAACTACTCACTACCGAATCCTTAACATTATTGTCTATGTCTTCAATCATAATAACAAACAGTATTGCAGCTAACACCGTACCTTGCGGCACACCGGATATTACCTTGGCTTCATCCGATTTCTCGTCGTTTGCAATAACTATCTGTTTTCTGTTGTGTAAAAATTCTTTTAACCATCTTCCTACTTTATCCACGATATTGTGTTTTCTAATTTTCTTCGCTAATATTATGGTCTACTTTATCAAAAGCTTTTGCAAAGTCTAAATAAACCACATCTGTTTCATTTCCCGCTTTTCATATTTTTGAATATGTTTTCACGGTGGACTAACAGTTGGGTTTGTGTACTTTTTCCGGGTACGAAACCATGTTGTCCTTTATTAAACAAAATATTTTTTATTAAATGTTTTCATAATATTTTTCTTCATTACCCTTTCATACACTTTCATAATATGTGATGTTAGACTTCACAGGCCTATAATTACTTGCCTCTAGTCTTGATCCACTTTTGAAAGTAGGGGTAATATATGCTAATTTGTGCTCATCATATATCTTGCCTGTATCTACACTTTGTCTTAATAATATTGCAAGTGGCTTTGCGATAGAATGAACTACTTTCTTTAACAAAATAGCAGGAATTCCATCTGGCCCTGCAGCAGCTCCATTTTTAATTTCATTAATAGCCTGCACAATATCAGCTTCATTAATATCTATGTCAGCTAAATATTCACTATTTTTCATCCCTTACTTCTATATCATTATCTTCTTCATTATCTATTCTAGGGGTGAATTCTCTCTTATATCGTTCTGCCAGTATGTTGCAAATTTCCTTTTTTTCATTCGTTAATCTCCCTTCAATTCTCAGAGGGCCTATTTCTATTCTTCTTTTATTCATCTTCTTCGCATATGAGTATAATAGTTTGGGGTTTTGCTTGATATTTAATAGGGTTTTTTCTTCCAAGTCCCGTTTTCATTTTCTTTTGATTGTATAATCTTTTGTTCTGCATTTTCTATCTTACTTTTTAGTTCTATAACTTTCCATGCATTTTTTTCTTTTGCAAGACCTTTTTTTCCATTTTCTGATTTTCTGGAACAAGATCCTTCTGTCTCTTGGTATGCATGAATGATGTTTACTTTTCTTCTTCGGTATATATTTTTCCACTATTATCTCCAATATTTTATATAATATCTCCGTATTTACCCTTATGTCATCACTTACGAAAATGTTATCCCAATCTTTGTTTAATTCTTCATTAATTTCTGACCATTTTATTTTATTTTTACTGTAGAAGTTGTATTTTCCATATCCTTCCCACTTTTTCATTTCTTGCTTATCTCTATTTTCACTTGCTTTGGAATGAAACTGTTAATTCTATGACATTATGGTCTGAAATACTCGCATTATAAACTATTATTTCTTTAACATAATTCATCTCGTTCACAAATACTAGGTCTAAAGTATTTTCCTTTCTTGTTGGCAGGTGATTTATTTGTTGAATGTTGTATTCTAGTAGCATATCTAATAGCTTTTCAAATTGCCTCTTATCTTCTGCACTACTATTACTCTCTTTTTTATATGTATAAGTACAACCACAATCTCCTATTCGTTCTTTCCATTCTACGAAAGGAAAGTTGAAGTCACCAGATAGGAGAATAGTCCAGTCCTTGTGATTTCTACATATATCATCCAATTTTTCAATTATTAAGTCAAACTCTTTAGTATTAGGAGGTCTATATTACTATGTTCATCAATTTTTCAGATTCAAATTCTACCGCTATTAGTTCACATTCTGAGTTACTATATTTCTCATATATTTTTTCCTTGTTTTTTGTCTTTCCCATATATTGCGGTTCCCCCTTGATTCCTATTTTTTCTATCTGATCTATAAGTTTGGAACCCTTTTATTTGATCATCATTCCCAGTCTCTTGGGAATACCAGGTTTCACTTATATTCATTATATCTATTTTCTTTTCATTTTGGGTTAGAGAGAGAGAGAGAGAGAGAGAGAGAGAGAGAGAGAGAGAGAGAGAATGGCAATTAAAATCATTTATCGAAATACATTTAAATTTAGCCCTTAGTGGTGTAGGTTTTTTTTTTTCTTAGAAAGGAAAATTCCTTTGGCTGAATTACGTGAGGAGAGAGAGAGAGAGAGAGACGGAAGACTTAAGAGATTCTTTGCTGAATTTTACTGAGTAAGAGGAAGAGAAGATGAGAAGAGGAGAGAGAGAGATGGAGCAGAGAGAGAGAGAGAGAACGGTAGTGAAAATCATTTATCCAAATACACTTTCATTTAGCCCTTAGTAGTGTAGTTTTTTTTTTTTTTACTTAGGAAAATTCCTCTGGCTGAATTACGAGAGACAGAGACAGAGAAAACGGCAGTGAAAATCTTTAAATCGTCAAACCTTTTAGTGGTGTGGTTTTTATTCTGGAAAGGAAATATCTTTGGCTGAATTACGTGAGAGAGAGAGAGAGAGAGAGAGAGAGAGAGAGAGAAAACGGCAGTGGAAATCATTAAATCGTTGAACCTTATCGCCCTCTAATCACGACCAGTACCTCATAAACAGTATTATCTTTAAGACTTCCGGCCAGTTTTGTTCTCTATGCTATCAACCAATCTGGGAGACTTTTTTGCTTTTTTTTATCAACGTTGGATATAAACTCTAAAAATTTCTTGCCATCGGAATGGTAGAGAAAACATTATCTCAACTTTCGATTTACCTGTTAAGTTGTCGGTTAATAACTTCACGTAAGGGTGAATGAATGGAAACGAATTACATTTACAATTCGATTCTGCCTGGTTTTCATCTCTCTCTCTCTCCCTTCCGTCAAAGCGCGCGCGATTGCCTCTAAAAATGAAGAACATTTTACGCGGTTACAAGTCTTCTCAGAGAAGCGTACAACCTC
>NC_061103.1:3903058-3925558 GCF_015104395.2 Macrobrachium nipponense | reverse complement strand
CGAAAAAGAAAAAAGAAAGAAAAAAACTGATTTGGTTCCAGGGACCCAGTGTTACCCTGAAGGTTCCAATCTCGTTCTGGGTGAGTTATGGCGGTGTGGAACATTGCTCATGGAATATTGGTTAAAGCCGGCCCTTTGCTTTAAAGACGAGATTTATTGGAAGTGGATAGAGAGCGAGGATAAGAAAAAAAGAGAGAGAGAGAACGCGATGACGGTGGTGGTGGTGGTAGAGAAGGGGATAGTGGCGGAAGAAGGAGAACATTCTTGGATGTACAAGAGAGACTCTGGTAATGGAGAATACTTCGTCGTGGCATTTGTAAACATGGATATATAGATGGGAATACAGAGGAAAAGATGACAGCGAAAACATAACAGATAATGATGAAACACAAGAGAGAGAGAGAGAGAGAGAGAGAGAGAGAGAGAGAGAGAGAGAATGATGGTGGTGAAAATAAAAGGGATAATATAAAAAAGAGATTTTCCACTACACTCCTTGTTCGAGAGAGAGAGAGAGAGAGAGAGAGAGAGAGAGAGAGAGAGAACTGTGCTTTCAACGAATAGTAAAAGTCAATGTTGATTTCAATGCAAAACCCGACTTTAGCGATGCATTAGTGCATCTTTATTTTTCCACCCACGTCACCTTTGGATCTTCCACTGGTCCCAGAATTATTTTTCGATAATGATAAACAACAGGGACGTCATTCTTACCAAGTGATTTCTCTCTCTCTCTCTCAAGCCTCGAAAGGTACATTTTCCAACTCAGACAATGTAAATACTGAGTATTTCCATTGTTTGGGTTGGAAAATTTACTTTTCGAGGAGAGAGAGAGAGAGAGAGAGAGAGAGAGAGAGAGAGAGAGAGAGAGAGAGAGTTGAAGGATACCCAAAAACATTCCATAGATGGTTTGTTAGTTTATTGCACTTTCCCATTATTTCTTCTGGTGATAAAATTTCCATTGTAGTTGATAAAAAATTCCCCTCTTCCCCCCTACTTCTGGTAAAATTCCCCTACCACTAATATTGGCCCTATCTACCAATTTCTCGACCCCTCAAGAAAAAAAAAATAGTAATCACCCCCAAAAAATCACCCAAAAATATTGCCTTTAAAAAAAATAAATAAATAAATAAGTAAATAAATAAAAACTTCTCATAGTCGACTAAAACCTAAATTAATCTTTTCAGTCATATTGACAACTTACTGAAAGTACCTTTACCACCCTCCCCCCCCCCCCAAAAAAAAAATCACTCAAAAATATTGTCTTTTACAAAAATAAATAAATAAATAAGCAAATACATAAAAAACTTCTCATAGTCGACTAAAACCTAAATCAATCTTTTCAATCATATTGACAACTTACTGAAAGTACCTTACCCCACTAAAGAAATCACCCAAAAATTTTGTTTAAAAAAATAAAAAAAGAATAAATAAATAAAAACTTCTCATAGTCGACTAAAACCTAAATTAATCTTTTCAATCATATTTACAACTTACTTAAAGTACCTTACTCCCCCCCAAAAAATGAAAAAATAAATAAATAAATAAAAACTTCTCATGGTCTACCAAAACCTAGATTAATCTTTTCAATCATATTTACAACTTACTGAAAGTACCTTACACCTCCTAAAAAATCACCCAAACATATTGTTTTTACAAAAATAAATAAATAGATAACAACTTCTCATAGTCTACTAAAACCTAAGTTAATCTTTTCAATCATATTTACAATTTACTGAACGTAGTACTTGAATGAAAGTCACGTGACTGACCGTATTTTACGTCCGCTGAAATTCATGAACTGAAAATTGTATATGAGGCTCAGGTGGTGTTTCGGTACCAAGAACCGATGTTTTCAAATATGTTTGTATAACAGACAAGTAAAAAAAAAAAAAAAAAAAAAAGCTCCTCTAAGCCGATCATATCGCATGATTACACCTCTCCTTGCCTCATGCTCATCTTGTGGATTCTTTCATGTTTATAAAAGGTCTCTCTGGGATTGAGAATTCCTCTCGCCTTCTCCCGTCAGTTGTCATATAAACCAGAATTGCTTCTGTGTTGATGTCTTCTAACTGATATCAAAGCGTATAAGCGCTTTGACATCTCCTCTCAACTTGTTAATAATGGAATAAACGTGTTAATCTTAATTAAAATAATCTCTGAATAAATTAATGGCTTAAAAGGCGCTACAAACACAAACACAAATATATATGTATGCACAAACACACATATATAGAGTATATATATACATATATATATGTATACATATATGTATGCCTCAACATTTTATTTAACAAATTCACATGAGAAACTCATCATGTACTTCAGTTCGTTAACTTCTCTCTCTCTCTCTCTCTCTCTCTCTCCGTCCCCATCATCGCCAGAACGCAGTGATGTTTTCCAGGAGCCAGCCTTCCACTTTTGCAAATATTTCCCCTTCCAGTTTCGACATAATATTATTTCCGCCCTTCCCAGCGACCTTCCGGAGTCATCGAGGTGACAAGAACTCCAGAAGATTGGTCAAAAGATTTTTGCTTCTTTCCTCTTTTTAGTTTATTTATTTTTGAACTTTTTTTTTTTTTTTTTAGTTCTTGAGGCTCCTTGCTGGATAAAAGATTTTGCAAGACTGACCTGAGTCTATTTATCTTGTGGCAATGCAATTTCCTTTTCCTTGCTCTTTTGCTCAAAATGCACTTTTTTTATTTGGTATTCAGTGGAGAAAATAGGTTCATTTTATAGGCATTTATTCATTCAAAATAATATTCATATGTCGGTATTATTTCTAAGCATCTATCTATTTTATATATATATATATATATATATATATATATATATATATATATATATATATATATATATATATATATATATATATATATATATTGAATATTTTGCCTGGATGTGTACTATCATTCTCAATGCATTAACTAATATAATATCAGTTCATTAGATATGATTTTTATAAATAAAATCTCTCATTATATTGATCTACATTGTTACCAAGACGTAACTTTCCTTTGGATTTGCAAAGTAGACTATCAGCATTAATATGATTCTCTCTCTCTCTCTCTCTCGTTACTCCATAATTGACGCAAACTGGGAAGTCATATTTTAACATTAGTATTTCAGATAGTTTTAACATCTAGTCTACGTTACAATAAACAAGTTAATTTGATCAGCGCGCATTATAATATGAAATGAGGATATTGCTTTAATGAACAAAGTGATTACTGCAATTTACCATTCAAACTATTTCAAATTAGCTAGCGTCCGTTATTTTAACATTATTTTTAATGAATTGATACCCCTGGAAAAATATAAATTCGTAAGAAAAAAAAAATCCGTAAATTCTTAAATGATATCGTGAAAAATAAAAAAAAATAATAATGAAATCATTGCCTCCTATGTTTGGACATTAACGGCGATCTGAGTAAAAAAAGGGTGTTCGGTGTCCCATATTGGATTCTCTAAGAATTTTCGTCTGAAAGATACATTTCAAACAATAAAAATTCATGGCCTTACGAACTTCTCATTTTAAGAATAAATATCAACACTATAGTCCTTTCCTTTGTATATTAAATTGAATATATATATATATATATATATATATATATATATATATATATATGATATATATATATATATATATATATATATATATATATATATATGTAATAATACATTATTATATAATTTACAAGATCTGTAAATATCAACCAATGACCTGGGGTCATGGCATTAGGAGGGTTCTACGTGACCAAAGCAGACCTAGATTACGCTATGCGCTGTCTGCAGTAGCCTGATCTAGCTCAAAGCTTTGTCAACATTTTTTATGTTATGATAACTTTGCACAACAACTTCCATGGGAAGCGGTTGACCTGTGACCTACGCCGGAAACTTGTAACTTCCGAGCCGGCAAACTACGTATGTGTTTTTTATATGAATTGCTTAGATAGCTAATGTTCCGCTATCGACGCGATGCTTTAGAATGGCAGTTCCATGCCAACAATCAAACATATCGGTCGTCCGACCGAGCTGCATCTCCTAGTATGGAGTTACAGAATAAAGTTGTTATCTTGTCAACTTGCCTGTTTGAATCATCTCCTCTAGTCAAGGAAGAACCTCTCACTAAGATATCCAAGGGAGATGAGAGGAAACCAAAAAATTTACTTACGAATGACAGTCGTAAGGAAAGAACAAAAAGTCTATCGCCAAGCGATAAGACATTAGAAGTGGTGGCAGCGTATAAACGAAGAACATAATTAACAAGACCCATATCAGCCGACCGAAGGTCTACAAGAACTAACTTCTACCTTCAACATCAAACTAAACAGAGAAACGGGATCTTCAATCAACGCAACAGTTTATGAAGACGCAACTATGTCCTTCATCGAGAGGAATACAGCATTTAACACTGAACGTTTGAGCAACTGTTACACTTATCTTCGAGAATCTACACCGGGACGACGGTGGGAGCATCGAACATCAACGGAAAGAAGAAAAACAAACACAGGGAACATCACCCGATCTAGCAAGGACGGAGGCTGTGACGTCATCAATCTTGGACTTCCCCGCGCATCGTGCACCGAGAGAAGGCCGTGACGTCATCACAACTTCCGACGCGAGACGTGGACAGGAACTGAGACGTCATCCCATGTCAACAATCCTTCGCAATATAATCTGGGAGCTAAGTACCATTTTTATCTAATTCAGGTCTTTTCCCTCAGTGAAGTGTTGTTTATCAAGAGTCGATCGTCCAGTATTCTGGGGGTGAGTTGTTCGCCATATTAATCTTCCTTCATTACAGAACCAATCTTCAACTACGAGGTTCTCGCCCGCAGATTAATTTTTTTTCTTTTCTCGTTGTCATTAAACCGTTCTTGCAGGAATTCTCCGCATAAATAATTTGAACATATTGTCTGTATTTTTGTATCTTTTGGGGGATTTTCCTATTATTATAACACACTTATACAGTACATTGCTTATGCGTTTACGTAGTGGTCGAGTGTACTCTTATAGATATTTGATAGGATTGCAAGGAATAGAAGTGATAAGAAAAAAGTGAAAGCCGAAATAGGCACCCCTCCGGCTGGCAACCCCAACGTGGTGACTCTCGTTAGCGCGAGGTCAGCGATTGTCCCTTTCAAGGTCGGGTCAATGGTTCCTGCCTCAAAATGTTGAGGCATGGATCTCATCTGTAGACGCTCATTTAAATGCAAAAAGCATCACAGACCCAGCAGTACAAGTTACAGGAGGCCAAGAGCGTTCATTGACTTTGCTAAAGGAGACGCAAGTGCGTATCTAAGGGGGGTTTCTTTCCAAGAACGCTTACATGGGACGAGTTCAAAATTAGATTACGTGCCGTGTATGGGGGTGAAGAGGCTTTAGATGTAGTATTGGCATTGAGAAAATATCCTTAACCAAGCCTCCATGACTCAGCTCAATGTTGTCGAGCGGGCGGCGCTAATTGCCGACCGGCTAATAAGAATATCAGGATAGTTTAAGTAACTCCGGTGGGTTGCGGGTGCTAAAATCAAAGTGAAAGATTTTATCCGTTTGATTCTACCTTAACGTCTATCACTGTAATGTTGCCAGAAGCGTTAGTACGGTGTTTTGATAAAAAATTGCAGCCCGACAGTACGGAATTAGATGTGTATAAACAAATCAAAAAACAACTGTCTTAAATGTACCGACCTAGATCCTTCGCTCATTCAAGTTTTGCAAAAAATGAGAACAAGCCACAACAAGTAAATGTGGTACATAATAATAATCAAGTTGCAGGGATGGTTTGTTATAACTGTAAACGACCGGGTCACATGATTTCAGACTGTCGGACGCGTTTTGTTCAATACACAATAGTTCAACTAATTCATATAACCGTTGCTACTCGATGGGAATCAACAGCAAAATGCTCACAAACCACGCCAACCAGGTTTTTGCTAGGTGCAAATACAAAAAGAAGGGTTCCTCAGTACTATAAGAAGAAAACAACCAAACGGAATTCTGCACAACAGCAGAAACAACAAATCGTGCTTCAGGTACCTCTGTTCCTGGGCCGTCTAGCCAGAACTCGCAAGGGCAAGCGAATTTTCAGGGTGTGATAAACAAAACAAATACCACGTAGTTTCACTCCAAGGGGGGAGAGGGCGATGTTGGGTCATCAATATCAACATCTTTTGTATCAAATAATCAGTTTAACTCATTTATCAGATCATTGTGAGGACAATTGATTGTTTTCCTATGAAACACACGGCCGAATCAAAAAAATCTGTGCAGGTTCCCGTAGATTTGCAACAAATTCATGCAATTATTAGTCAAAACGAGTTGCGACCAACCTTACATGCAGTAAATTTGGACCATAAGTCATTCACTTTGTTCTTTGATTTCTGGTAGTCCACGTAATATAATGGATTTTAAGGACTCATCATTTACTCTTTTCAATTTCCCTATAGAAAAGTCCGGAATAAGGCTCTCAGGCATTGGGAATAATGAATTAAATGTTGTGGGCGTAACTCATGTACAGTACAAGGTGGTAAGCGCACGTTTGCTGATACCTTTGTCGTTGTACAAAACATTAATATGTATCCGCAGTAATTATCGGATACCCGTCTATGGGCCACTCAAAATATTATCTTAGCACCTGCAAAACACGGCGTGTATATCAAAGGGAAATTCTATAGGTCTTCTAATACCCTAAAATCTGTTTTAGATAATAAAGAGACAGACAGAGTTGTCACTTACAATCACCTGTCTCACGAACCAAGAAATAATACAGGCAACCCAACAGAACTCTCGCTCACCCGTAATATCAGCTTGCACGCAAAACTCTCAGCCTAACGTAACTTCAAATATATTAGTGCGTGTAAAGAGAACCTTGCCAGGATCTGAAACATTAATCCTTTCCGAAACTCTGAAAACACACGGATTATCCGTCACACAAGCCGTTTATACAGTCGGCTCACAACAACAATGTAACATCGAAGTCTGTAAATCATTTGAATACCACTTTAGTAATCCACAAAAATCAACATATCTTGGATGCCGAAGTTTATAAACATCGCATTCTTACCGTAGCTGAGATAAATCACGCTCAATCAGTCGCGGATGAAACCCTTTTGCAATCTATAAAGAACAAAATCAATCAGGACATTCAAGAAGAGAAATTCAGCAGAAATTTTTGAATCTGTTAACTAAATATCATGATGTTTTTTCCACGACGGATGGAACCTTAGGAAAAACGGATGTCATCGAGCATCAAATCAGGCTCAAGGACAAACAGAAAGTAATCTATGTACCTTCGTACCGACTTCCTATGAAATTTCAGAATGAGATAACAGAGGAAGTAGGTAAAATGTTAAAGGAAGGAGTCATTAGGAAATCAACAGCCCTTATAATTTTCCGTTAATAGTAGTACCGAAAAAAGATCGAACTTGGCGGATATGCGTAGATTTTCGTCGTTTAAATGAGAAGAAACAATCCCCGACAGATTCCCAGTACCATGTACCGATGATATCCTATCTTTACTAGGCCAGAATAAATATTTCACAAGCCTAGACTTACTAAAAAGGATTTCATCAGATTCCGATGGAGCAAGAGAGTATCCCATACACTGCCTTCAGCACAGCCAGGGGACATTATGAATTTTGCGTATGCCTTTTGGTTTACGTTGTGCTCCTATAACTTTTACTCGTATGATAAACATCGTGTTTGGAGACTTGTTGGGAGATATCCTACATGCCTACATGGATGACTTAGTAATCTTTTCCAACACATTGGAAGAACATTTACGTAAATTGGAGTTAGTGTTACAAAGGTTAAGGCAGCATAATTTAAGGGTAAAGATAAGTAAGTGTGAATTTTTTAAAACAGAAAACTAGTCTATCTAGGTTTCACGGTTTCTAGTGAAGGTCTTAAAGTCGTCCACGATAAGGTGTCGGCTATCCGTAACTTTCCGATACTATTAACGTCAAGGGAATACAGCAATTTTTAGGGTGCAGCGGATACTATCGCCGCTTTATCCGCAATTACTCAATCATAGCCGCTCCCCTAACGATCTTATAAAAAAAGGGCGTAGATTTCGTATGGTCTGAAATTCATCAACAGGCGTTCGATAAATTGAAAGATGAACTGTGTAGTTCTCCTATCTTGAAATTTCCTGACTTCGGTAAGGAATTTTTCATAGCAACAGACGCCTCGACACCTAGGAAGTAGGTGGGGTTATTGCCTTTTCAACAATATGATAGACAGTTTTTCCCTATAGCTTTTTATTCACGTAAAACTGAGACCTTCCGAAAGTAAATATGCAGTATAGACAAGGAAGGGCTCGCTATTGTTAATTCACTCGTGCACTTTAAATTCATAATATACGGTTATCCCGTCAAGGTTGCACTGATCATAAGCCCCTAACCGACTTCTTTAAAGGCTTTAGTCACAGGCCCCCAAGCGAACTCGGTGGCACATGATCATTCAGGACTTTGGCGCGAGGATCGGGTATTTACCTGGGAAAGCAAATATCACTGCTGACGCATTATCACGCAACCCCTCTTCATCTTGTACCGAGCCATTAGCTGAATTAATAGATATCTCAACCTCCACGCCCATTGTTAAAACTATACTGAACAGGAAGATCTGGGCTGGAGTGCTGAACTATTACAGACGGAACAAAGAAAAGATCCGAAAATAGAAAAAATCATCATTGCGTTAAACGGAAATCCGAAGGAAAAGGAATACCTAAAGTATAAGCAGCAGAATTATATCCTACAGGACAATATCCTGTGTAGATCCGTGACGAGGAAAACCCGCAACACACCGCAGTGAATAACAACCAGGTGGTGGTGCCTATCTCACTCATACCCACTGTCTTAAAGTGGTTGCATGAAAATCCACTGCACGGACACCCGGGTTATACCTTGATGTTCACAGAAAGCCAAATCCTTATTTTATTGGCATACGATGCTTACAGATATAAAAAAGCACATAGCAAATTGTCGCACTGTCAAGAATACAAAAGGGCACGAAGACACCTGTCAGCCTAGGGCTTACCCCGTGCCAAATCAACCCTTTGAAAGAGTACATTTAGATTTATTAACAGGATTTTTAACGAGTCAGACAGAGGAAATAAGCACCTCCTAGTAATTATAGACGCTTTGACTCGATATACAGAACTTATAGCGCTTAAAACAAAAACCGCGGTCGAGTGCGCTAGGAAGTTTACGAGTGCTACATTTGTAAACATGGAATTCCACACATCATTATCTCAGACTCGGGCGGGGAGTTCAATAATCATTTCCTTAACTCTTGTGCGAATTCCTTTGTATAAAGAAAATCAATACCATGATCTATCACCCAGAGTCTAATGGGCTAGTGGAAAGGGCAAATCGTAAGGTTTTAAACATTTAAGGGTCACCTTAGGGGGGGCAGACCCCAACTGGGACATTGCCATACCTGCGGTACTAAGCACACTTAATCACTCGTATCATGTGTCTATTAAAATGACACCGCACGAGGCACTGTACGGTATCCCGGCCCGAACGCCTTTCCACATCTTAAAGCCTACAACTAATTTATCAAATCCTCTAAAGGATGTTATGGATGCAAGCATAAGTCGATATAATATAATTCGTAAGAATTTAGAAGAAGCACAGATCATAATGAAAAAAAATCATGATAAAATAGCTAAGCCAACTAGAACATATGCCGTGGGCGATCAGGTATACATACCAAGTATACGTGCGTAAAGGTTTAAAATATAAAACTGACACCTAAGTTTGAAGGCCCGTTTAACATTTTAGAAAATTTAACGGCCAATAGAGTTAGGGTTCAAAATGTATCCAAACCCACTGATGTGAGAATAGTCCCATTGGCACATATCAGAATCTAAAGAAGGGTAGATGGAGTGAGGGAAAAAATGGTTGTATTTATGAAACTTGTATAATAATTTATATATATATATATTAATCATATTGTATGTAAACCTATTCTTTTACGCGAGTTATTACATCTGTTTTACTCATTGCAGGTTTTCAAAAATGAATCTGTTATTGTTAGGAGTGTATTGTGTATTCAGACAATCTTTGTTGTATGGAAAGAGCGCTAGGACGAAAGAAATAGAATTTAATCATGGCTCGATTATTGAGAGAATCGATGATGTATTCATCGTGTCAAGAATATTGTTATCGGAAGTAGATGCATGCTATTTTCTTACCTGAAGATGACGTCCTTAACTTAAAGAATGACCTGATGAGGTTTGGTATTTCCCTTAAGGAAATGCATGAACGTAATTTCATGCTAACTCAGAGATTTCACTAGCTCAAACACTAAGCGTCGCGGAAATGTTGTCTTATGACATACAAAATAAAACCGCCGAGGCAGAAGAACTCGCTCGTGACCTGCTGATGTGGTCTGTGCGGCACAATACTCTTGAACGCCGCAACCCGCTTATTCTAGCTGGACTAAACATCTTAGGATCAGTTGCGAACTAGGCTTAGGAATCTCAAATCGCCTCAAGATAAATAATCAAAATAAAAGAATTGAGTTTTTGCAACACAAAACGGAACTGGCCTTATCAGAACTTCGCAGCCAGTTATCTTCGATCAATCAAATAATGAATATCGTTAATGAACATTCAAATAATATCGATCAGGTCATGGAAGTTCAACATTTGCTGGCTACTTTAGCTTACTATAGTTCGAAAATAGATCCATATCCGTTGTGAAAATATCACATTTTATTGAAAAGTCAAAAAGATTACGTAGAAGCAATTACGTTAGCAACAAAGGGTGTGTTATCTCCTCACCTCATGCCATATTAAAGATCTGACGTTAACTTTAGAAAACGGACGGGAGAAGCTAGGTTATATTCCTTTATTAGATGCCCATAAAGTAGAATTCTATTATAGCCTAATATCAGTCAGCGTTGAAAATTATAGAATTATGATCACAATTCCTTTTGATTCTTCCGATGCTTGGCAATCATACAAAATAGCACCGTTTCCTACTTTCATGACGAATAACTCAAATCTAGTAATATCCAATTTAACGGGGCATGTACTGATTTCTTCTGATAAAGAAATCATTTACAGTCATTAAAGACTTAGATAAACTCACTCACTGTTCAGAAGCCATGAATAATAAAATTTGTACAGCTGACTCTTTGAATTCTATCCTATATCAACGGATTCATGTGAGTTAGACATAGTGCTAAACGGCTCTCTCTCTCATACAAGCGAAGGTTGTCTGGGAAACTTTATCCCTTTTACGGTAATAAATTCAATTACAGGATGAATAATGGTTCCTGGATCCGTTATGATAAGGCCGGATTCGACGTCGTGTGTCCGGACACATCCACCGCCCATGCCCCTATCTTCGTAGCAGCCGATGGTTGTACGGGGACATCTACAAACTATACCGTCAGAGGGGTCAACACGATAATACGTGAGAAGGCGTATTTCGCGAACTACACGTGGGCTACCACAATCATCCCATCACTACCTCTCCCATACAACGCGCGAGTAGCTCATCGTCTGACGCAACTGGCTGAGATGACCCACGCGTCATCGACTTATGCAGGTGGAGAACATCTTCGCTACTACATTCTGCTAGCCGTGTTCAGCGTGACGGCCATATTGGTTATCGCCGTCAACATCTTTGCTTGGCGTAGGCTGAGGCGTAAACAGAAGGATCTAAACCAGGGAAACGTACTGGCCCGTCTGGATGACGTACCCGTTAAACTCAAGTCGTTTGCGTTTAGGGCCGCCTGAATCTGGCCACTTCAGTTCGTGCCTAGGGAATTGTCTGGAATTGTGTTGTGTGTGAAAAGCGGTCCGTATGCTGGCAAAAATGTAGGACAAGAAAGACTCACGCCTTTGCATTTGAACAGTTAAAGTATCTCCAGGGCGCCTAATAAATCATTATAGCCCAATATTATACATTAATCATATATTCCTAAAGGTATTTTTCGGGCACCTAATAAAATATCAGCCCTATATATTGAATTTCTGCAGAATTACATTGTTATACTATTATACAATTATATTTATCTATTACAAAGAGTGTCAAGTACTCTTTAACAATTATCCATGATCATGCTATAATCATTATTTAGTAACCATTATTCTTAATCAGGTTACCTGTTATCATATTAATCATGTATACATGTTTTGATTTTTTACCTTTTTATTATTATTGGGTACATAATCATTATTATTACCAAACATGGATCTATATTTTCCATGCATTTATCTTTGTTTATGAATATGTCAACAAGGGTATGTAACAGAACCTTTTTATGCATTTAATCACTTAGTATGTTACGAGCACGCTCCTATGGACAATGTTTAAAGTAATTTTTTTTTGTTATTCAAGGCTTGAATAGGTAGCAGTCCGAGCCTAATGTAATAATTACATTATTATATAATTTACAAGATCTGTAAATATCAACCAATGACCTGGGGTCATGGCATTAGGAGGGTTCTACGTGACCAAAGCAGACCTAGATTACGCTATGCGCTGTCTGCAGTAGCCTGATCTAGCTCAAAGCTTTGTCAACATTTTTTATGTTATGATAACTTTGCACAACAACTTCCATGGGAAGCGGTTGACCTGTTGACCTACGCCGGAAACTTGTAACTTCCGAGCCGGCAAACTACGTATGTGTTTTTATATGAATTGCTTAGATAGCTAATGTTCCGCTATCGACGCGATGCTTTAGAATGGCAGTTCCACGCCAACAATCAAACATATCGGTCGTCCGACCGAGCTGCATCTCCTAGTATGGAGTTACAGAATAAAGTTGTTATCTTGTCAACTTGCCTGTTTGAATCATCTCCTCTAGTCAAGGAAGAACCTCTCTACTAAGATATCCAAGGGAGATGAGAGGAACCAAAAATTACTTACGAATGACAGTCGTAAGGAAAGAACAAAAAGTCTATCGCCAAGCGATAAGACATTAGATATATATATATATATATATATATATATATATATATATATATATATATATATATATATATATATATATATATATACGAACATACAACCCCCTATACACACACACACACACACACACACACACATATATATATATATATATATATATATATATATATATATATATATATATATATGTGTGTGTGTGTGTGTGTGTGTGTGTGTGTGTGTGTGTGTGTGTGTGTGTGTGTATATATATATATATATATATATATATATATATATATATATATATATATATATATATATATATATATATATATATATACGTATATATATATATATATATATATATATATATATATATTGCTACGTTTATAGATCATTTCATCTACCCCGAAATTAATTAATTAGTTTGATTTGGAAAACGGCAGCCATTTCCTCCAAATATCAGCTGATTTTTAGGAAATGCGGGAACCAAAACCCGCCAGCCAGAGGTAGGGAGTTCCCCAGTTGGGGGAATATAGTCTTTTGTCAGCTTTAGGGACGTATCTCGAAGGGAAGGATGTAGGCAGATTGGTACTTCTTAGACCTATATCTTAAGCTCTTTTTCCTGTGACCCCTCTGCTGGCTGTATGTTCTGTTTCCAGGATTTGCCTTGCTCGTGGGGGTTAAGCTGAATCCCAACACCCAAGCAAACCGCCTGCGATCTGCCTCAGTCGACTGCAAGACGCGACCTCGGACGGATGTCCAACTCCCTGCCTTCCTGTTAGGCCTATGCAGGGCGTGAGTGGCGCGCCAATAGACCCAGTCCTAAGACAAAGCCAGGCCACGTTTTTCTACAGAGCCACTGAACACGGCATCCAGGTACGTCTTGTGAAACAGCATATTGCCAGTCCCTTACCCCCCTATTATCTATTTGATCCTCATTTTCCCAATTCAATTTCCAAACCAAAAGGAACTCATCCTTTTGTTCCCTCTCACTGCCTCATGGCCGCATGCTTCCCCTTGTGTGATCGTCCCAGACCAATGAAGTCATTGCATACCTCAGTGAAACATTAAAAGTTCCTTCTCCCCAGTGTTAGAGAACGAAATACTAATAGTAACTGATAAAAAGAAATCCTTTTTCTTTTATCTTGTCTAATCTGGGATTCTTTTCCAGATTCCCTGAGCCACGTGTCACGTCTCTCTGCCCGCAAGTGTTGCATTACCCAAGTTTATGAGACCAGCTTTCATCAAATCACATTTTAGCCAGCTATCCATTTGTGAGAGATTATAAGTCCCAACGTGTGGACGCTGCATTCACTTTTCTCCAGGCCAGTGCGAGCCTCTTTGTAAATAAATAGCTGTAAAGTATTTAGCTGAGTCTCTGGCGACCTACCTTTTCCTCTAAAGAAATTATCACTAACTATCCGTTTTACGGATTAATTAATTCCACCTTGAAACCCCTCAATTATTTCTGTTTACGTATATAGCCTCTCTCAAGGCCGGGCTAATACGTAACAATATATATATATATATATATATAGATATATATATATATATATATATATATATATAGATATAAATGTATATATATGAATGTACCTATATATATATATAATAATATATATAATATATCTATATAGATATATATTATATATATATATATACGGTATTATATCTCGCAGTCAATAACACTGAGTGGCTATCTCCTTGCCGAGCTGTGACCTGAGGCGGCAATATTGAAACAGCCGGTCCAGCACAGAGTACAATACTGTCGTGATGAAACACTAAGGCTACACATTTTTTCTCGTGTATTTTATTATTAAAAAAAGTCCGTTTTATTAAAGGTAACTTGATCCTTGCCATGAAATATATTTGGAATTATTATTGTTGAAAAAAAAATGAAAAGGAAAATGAAATGTATATTTTTTCCGGCAATGCTCAGTCGTGAAAAAAAAAAAAAATAAATAACGGATAGAGAAATAATTGCTTTTTATTGTAAGCTTCGGACCGATATTTATAGAGAACTATTAGATAAAGACCACAACGAGAAAGTTTTTTTACTTATATCGAATAAAATTGTTCTTTAAAAAGGACAAAACAAAATAAAAACACATTCGCATAAGTCTAGCTTTTGCTTGACCAAAATTCTTCCACTTGTCATCATAACTAAAAGCTATTTATGCCTTGCCATTCTGATTCCATAACCTTTACCATATTTTTTAAATATATATTCGACATTAGGTTGTTCTCAGAATAAGGTTTAAATCATATAGCATCGTTTTGTTTGTTTTGTGCTTTTACGTTGCATGGAACCAGTGGTTATTCAGCAACGGGACCAACGGCTTAACGTGACTTCCGAACCACGTCGAGAGTGAACTTCTATCACAAGAAATACACATCTCTCACTCCTCAATAGGATGGCCGAGGATCGAACCCGCGACCACCGAGGTGGAACGCTAATACCATACCAACCGCGCCACTGAGGCACTACATAGCATCGTAACAAATGAGCTGTTCAAGAGTGACTATACGTGATATATCGTTTAATGAAAACATAAATTAAACCTGCATTTGATACGCATATGAAATATACAATTATTTTTACACTGAATCGAATAACAGAACTGTTTTTTACAATCAGTTCACGTCACCCTGAAATACTCTCGCCAAGTGTGACGTTTCGAAAGTCTGAGAAAATACTTTTGAATAAATGTATATCCCCTTTAACAACTCTTAACTGCCTTAATTTATCTAAAACTGTCTACAAGAATCTATAATTGATGGCATAGTTAGTATCCTATAGTCCTACTTACTGCAAAGAACCTCTAATGCCTATGAAAATACAGCGGGTATCCATAATATGCATTACAGCAACAAATTTAAAAAGACGAGCTTGTAGGTTGCACACGTGCGGTCGGTGTTAAGAGGGTGACTTCGAAAAATTGCCTTCAAACATGGCATGTTTGCAACACTCACAGATGGTCGGCTAGAGACTTGTTCGAATGTACGCAAATAGACTTCGAATGCCCACCAGAGCACTTGTTTATGTGTAACACGAGATTATACAAGAAAATACAAACAAAATAACTTGAATAGTAAATGTTTCGTTATGAGTTACTGAAGATAAACCTGAGCTACAATGGTATGGTAACTGATGAGTGACGCTGGTAAGAAATTCTGGTGAACATAAACGAACAAGCTAGAGGGGGAGGTGGACAGTGGGAACTTGACTTTTGAATTCAGAACTTCAACGGCAATTGAATGCCAAAATCTTTAGACCAGATAAGGCAGCAAATCCTTCAGATTCACGAAACATTTCTAAACATGCTGAGTAAGACTTGACGGCTCAGTATAATAGGAAACAGCACATTTACGCCTTTTTCTCCATACAGTTTCGCTAACAAGTTAAGAACAAAAATAGAACTGTGAAGACACAACTGACTAATTCGGACCTCAGAATTCCCCTCTGCCACGAATGTGCATACTTGGCCCTGCTCCGACATGCTCGTACTAAAGTGTACGGAAGTACCTTAGGGCGCCGTGTTGAGTACTAAATATCGTTTATTAATATAACCTGTCGACTACACTATGTAGAAAATGGTGTATATAGCCTAATACTTTGATCCCCGAAGGCTTAGTACTATATACGTCGAACCAAGGAGCTTCCGCCATGTTTAGTACTAGTACCTGGGAGTTAGTCAAGTGTAGATAAGCCAATTAACACCTTTCAAAGTCTATCCTTTGTAATGATCTCAGTAACCTCCCCTATATTGTTGGTTTACTGAACTAAGCAGAACTCACGCTTTGAGAATGAAGTAGGTTAGCTCTCTGAAATTTCGGCAGGAATACGTGAGACAACTTGCTGTTACGAAACCCAGTTCGTATTTCATGGAACCCATGTGTATATCGATGTATAGGACGTTGCAAATCGATTGGTTTAAGACGGAAATGATGTATTATCAACCTACTTATCCTATTTGAGAACAGGAAGGCTACGACACGTTAGCCTATTCAGGCTGAGCATTCAAACTTTCGGAAACTTATTGATAACAAACCCAGAAAACTTCGAGTATTGGTCGACTATTTTGCTGACACAGATGCTCGAGGCAGGTAGTACGGTACGGCACGGAATGCTTTTCCGTACCCTCAATTATTTTTCCGGCGTGCCGTACTGTACGGTAAAAATAATGTACCGTGATTCCGTACTTTTATCGTACTAAGCAAACTTGATCTTCATGCGTACATGTGTATATATTCATCTGTCGTAAATAATAATAGTTAATAATAATAATAATAATAATAACAACAGCAGAAATAATATCACTACTTAAAATGAGTAATACTACATCAGACATACACATGTTGATTAAGGAATTCCTAACATACAATATACACATGCATATTATGTTACAAACTAAAATGTTAAGTACCTACGTAATCTACTTGTGCAGTCTACTTTAGTGGCCAAATATGCATTATTAAATTGCTTCATGATATATCCCAGCCTACGGTACGGTATGGTACGGAGTTTTGCAAATTGTTTCTGCACCGGAATCCTACGTACCGTACATATATAGACTAAATATCAACCGTACCGTCAATAGCTTATCATAAATGACCCTCAATGACAATGCATTTGCCAGTCCTAATAAGTGAAAAAAAAAAAAACTATTTTTTGGAGATGCATTGCCTACGGTGTGCCAACCCAGTTGGCCTCGAACAGGGTGACAGTAATGGAAAATGATCTGTAGTGAGGGGCAACTGAACGTAGCTGGAGATCTCTCGTGCACTTTTTGCACGAGCACTAACTTCTAAAGGGGTAGGATATGTTCTCTTTCTCTCTCTCTCTATCTATCTATCTATACATTCTCTTTCTCTATATATCTATCTACCTATACATTCATTTTATCGTCTCGTGTCTTGAAATGCCTGGGCTTAAAAAAAAAAAAAAAAAAAAAAAAAAAAAAAGGGAAAAAAAAAAAAAAAAAAGTCGAACCCTAGGCCTAAGAGATGGTGGGATTTATCAAGTGTAATACTATAAATCAGAACAAGATGGCAGTAAGTTCCAACTGCGGGAAGAGGTGGCGTAATTTGGCGTGTTTAGCAGATTCGCAATACGATGAGGTAGCAGGAAGAGAACTGGCATTTCTCATCTATGAAATCAGCAACAGTCCTAACCAAAAAGATACAAAAGCATTCATAGATATATTAGAAGGATATAATCCTTCAAACTGGAACAAATCTAATGAAAAACATCTTGAAAATAAATTGAAGAAGTCCAAATAAAATCCAAGTGGTCAAGAGACTCATAAAGAAAATATACATAAACAACATATTCCGACAAAGAAAATGAATAAGGTGAATCTTGTGAATATCCTAATTGAATGCATTAGGAAAAAACGAATGCCAAAAGCATGCAAACTGTGTAAGGTTTGTATAGCATAGTCAATCCACAAAAACCTAATCAGAAAATGTGCTGCATGCAACATTCCGACCCATCCACAGTGTGCTGAGGTAATACAAGATTTGAGAAAAGATACAAGAATTTTTTGTTCAACATGTCTATCATGGATAGACAATGTTATTAAATCAAGATTGAATGTACAAATAGTTGAGGATGAAGAAGAAGAGGAAGAGGAAGAAGAAGAAGAAAAAGAAGAAGAGGAAAACGGAAGAGAAGTAAACAAAAATGAAATGACGAAAAAAAAAGAAGGAAAACAAAGAAAAGATAAAAAGTAGGATGCAGAGATACTCATTGATACTACATATGAGGCAATAAAGCAGCATAACCTACGAAGAAATAAATTACGACATGACAACAGAAAAGCAAATCCGAAGAGGCTCTACCCAGATCTACACAATGACGGGAAAGAGGAAAAATAGACAAGAAAGACAAAATCTGCAACCTTTTGAAAAGAGGGAATTGCAGAAAGATTTGGGAAAGATGTTACTACAAAACATCCTAAGATAGTCAAAACTATGAAATATATGGTAAATGTGCATACTTAGATGGATATGGGGATGATTGCAGAGATCTGCATCCAAAAATATGTAAAAACCTAAAAGAAGGAAAAGGATGTAAGTTCGACAAAAAATGCAAATATATGCACCCTGTAGCCATGAATCATAATCAAATAAATAACCAACCAAGTAATAAAATAAAATCCAAAAATAAGAAAGAAACAAATAAGAGGAGAAAATCAAGAATATCAGGTAAAAGAGAAAAGCAAACCCACCAATGAGATATGCAGAGGTGTCAGCAAAAAATTTCAAAGCATCAGCTCCGAAATTCTACTCAAGAGATAATAACTGTATTTATTATGCAAGAGGATATTGCAGAAACGGAGAAAATTGCAGATTCAGACACAAAATGAATAATTATGATGAAGGAAGATCAAATATTATGGAAAAGTTGGATTTTTTAATGTCAGAATTTCTGGAAATGAAAAAAAGAACAACATACCAGAACAGGAAAGAGACATGGGAAAATCCTTATTACTACCAGTATTAAATGAAGGAGAAAACACGCAAACCATCATAGTGATGAATGCGCAGGGTTTAGTTACGAGTAACTCAAAAAGAAAAATAGAGTACTTAGAAGAACTAACCCAAAATGAAAAAGAAAATAGATAAATGAAGAAAATAGAAGTGAAACTCTGGTATTCCCAAGAGACTGGGAATGATGATCAAAATAAAAGGGTTCCAAACTTATAGATCAGATAGAAAAAATAGGAATCAAGGGGGAACCGCAATATATGGGAAAGACAAAAAAACAAGAAAAATATATGAGAAATATAGTAACTCAGAATGTGGAACTAATAGCGGTAGAATTTGAATCTGAAAAATTGATGAACATAGTAATATATAGACCTCCTAATACTAAAGAGTTTGACTTAATAATTGAAAAAAATTGGATGATATATGTAGAAATCACAAGAACTGGACTATTCTCCTATCTGTGACTTCAACTTTCCTTTCGTAGAATGGAAAGAACGAATAGGAGATTGTGGTTGTACTTATACATATTAAAAAAGAGAGTAATAGTAGGCAGAAGATAAGAGGCAATTTGAAAAGCTATTAGATATGCTACTAGAATACAACATTCAACAAATAAAATCACCTGCCAACAAGAAAGGAAAAATACTTTAGACCTAGTATTTGTGAACGAGATGAATTATGTTAAAGAAATAATAGTTTATAATGCGAGTATTTCAGACCATAATGTCATAGAATTAACAGTTCATTCCAAAGCAAGTGAAAATAGAGATAAGCAAGAAATGAAAAAGTGGGAAGGATATGGGAAATACAACTTCTACAGTAAAAATATAAAATGGTCCAGAAATTAATGAGAATTACCTTAAACAAAGATTGGGATAACATTTTCGTAAGTGATGACATAAAGGGGTAAATACGGAGATATTATATAAAATATTGGAGAAAATAGTGGAAAAATATATACCGAAGAAGAAAAGTAAAACATCATTAGCATACCAAGAGACAGAAGGATCTTGTTCCAGAAAATCAGAAAGTGGAAAAAAGGTCTTGCAAAAGAAAAAAATGCATGGAAAGTTATAGAACTAAAAAGTAAGATAGAAAATGCAGAACAAAAGATTATACAATCAAAAGAAAATGAAAAACGGGACTTGGAAGAAAAAAACCCTATTAAATATCAAGCAAAACCCCAAACATTATACTCATATGCGAAGAAGATGAATAAAAGAAGAATAGAAATAGGCCCTCTGAGAATTGAAGGGGAGATTAACGAATGAAAAAAAAGGAAATTGCAACATACTGGCAGAACGATATAAGAGAGAATTTCACCCCTAGAATAGCTGTAATGAAGATAATGATATAGAAGTAAAGGGAAGGGGAAGAAAATAGTGAATATTTAGCTGACATAGAAATTAATGAAGCTGATATTGTGCAGGCAATTAATGAAATTAATGGAGCTGCTGCAGGGCCGGATGGAGTCCCTGCTATTTTGTTAAAGAAAGTAGTTCATTCTATCGCAAAGCCACTTGCAATATTATTAAGACAAAGTGTAGATACAGCAAGATTTATGATGAGCACAAATTAGCATATATCACCCCTACTTCAAAAGTGGATCAAGACTAGAGGCAAGTAATATAAGGCCTGTGAGTCTAACATCACATATTATGAAAGTGTATGAAAGGTAATGAAGAAAAATATTATGAAACATTTAATAAAAAATAATTGTTTAATATAGGACAACACGGTTTCGTACCCGGAAAAAGTACACAAACCCAACTGTTAGTCCACCGTGAGAACATATTCAAAAATATGAAAGCGGAAATGAAAACAGATGTGGTTTATCTAGACTTTGCAAAAGCTTTTGACAAAGTAGACCATAAATATATTAGCAAAGAAAATTAGAAAACACAATATCGTAGATAAAGTAGGAAGATGGTTAAAAGAATTTTTACACAACAGAAAACAGTTAGTATTGCAAACGATGAGAAATCGGATGAAACCAAGGTAATATCCGGTGTGCCACAAGGTACGGTGCTAGCTGCAATATTGTTTGTTATTATGATTGAAGACATAGACAGTAATGTTAAGGATTCGGTAGTGAGTAGTTTCGCTGATGACACAAGATTAAGTAGAGAAATTACTTGTGATGAAGATAGGAACGCTCTACAAGAGACCTTAACAAAGTATATGATTGGGCAGAGGTAAATAGGATGGTATTTAACTCTGATAAATTTGAATCAAATTATGGAGACAGAGAAGGAAAGCTATATCATATAGGGGACCTAATAATGAGACAATCACAAATAAGGAAGCAGTTAAAGACCTTGGTGTGATGATGAATAGGGAAACAAAATGTTATGCAATGGATCAAATAAGCAACTTCTGTTGGCAAAATGTAAAGCAAAAAATGGGAATGTTGTTACGGCACTTCAAACAAGAAAAGCTGAACACATGATTATGCTTTATAAAACATATGTTCGTAGTCCACTTGAATATTGCAATATGATATGGTACCCACACTATCAAAAGGATATTGCACAAATAGAGAGTGTACAAAGGTCCTTTACAGCTAGAATAGAAGAAGTTAAGGACCTAGACTACTGGGAAAGACTACAATCCAAAATTAAAATCCTAGACTAGAAAGGAGAAGAGAACGCTACATGATAATTCAGGCATGGAAACAGATAGAAGGAATAACAGAAAATATCATGGAACTAAAAATATCAGAAAGAGCAAGCAGAGGTAGATTAATAGTGCCCAAAACTATACCAGGAAAAATAAGGAAAGCACACAGAACATTAATCCACTACGCACCAGCATCGATAATGCAGCGTCTATTCAATGCGTTGCCAGCTCATCTGAGGAATATATCAGGAGTGAGCGTAGATGTGTTTAAGAATAAGCTCGACAAATATCTAAACTGCATCCCAGACCATCCAAGATTGGAAGATGCAAAATATACCGGAAGATGTACTAGCAACTCTCTGGTAGACATTAGAGGCGCCTCACACTGAGGGACCTGGGGCAACCCGAACGAACTGTATCTATTCTCTCTCAGTATCTCTCTATCTATCTATACATTCATTCTATCATCTCGTGT
>NC_061103.1:3863058-3898058 GCF_015104395.2 Macrobrachium nipponense | reverse complement strand
GGTCCTTTACAGCAAGAATAGAAGAAGTTAAGGACCTAGACTACTGGGAAAGACTACAATCCTTAAAATTATATAGTCTAGAAAGGAGAAGAGAACGCTACATGATAATTCAGGCATGGAAACAGATAGAAGGAATAACAGAAAATATCATGGAACTAAAAATATCAGAAAGAGCAAGCAGAGGTAGATTAATAGTGCCCAAAACTATACCAGGAAAAATAAGGAAAGCACACAGAACATTAATCCACTACGCACCAGCATCGATAATGCAGCGTCTATTCAATGCGTTGCCAGCTCATCTGAGGAATATATCAGGAGTGAGCGTAGATGTGTTTAAGAATAAGCTCGACAAATATCTAAACTGCATCCCAGACCATCCAAGATTGGAAGATGCAAAATATACCGGAAGATGTACTAGCAACTCTCTGGTAGACATTAGAGGCGCCTCACACTGAGGGACCTGGGGCAACCCGAACGAACTGTAAGGTAAGGTAAGGTAAGGTAAGGACCATCTGTGAGTGTTGCCATGTTTGAAGGCAATTTTTCGAAGTCACCCTCTTAACACCGACCGCACGTGTGCAACCTACAAGCTCGTCTTTTTAAATTTGTTGCTGTAATGCATATTATGGATACCCGCTGTATTTTGATAGGCATTAGAGGTTCTTTGCAGTAACTAGGACTATAGGAAACTGACTATGCCATCAATTATAGATTCGTGTAGGCAGTTTTAGATAAATAAAGGCAGTTAAGAGTTGTTAAAGGGGATATGCATTTATTCAAAAGTATTTTCTCAGTTTCGAAACGTCACACTTGGCGAGAGTATTTCAGGGTGACGTGAAATGATTGTAAAAAACAGTTCTGTTATTCGATTCAGTGTAAAAATAATTGTATATTTCATATTCGCATCAAATGCAGGTTTAATTTATGTTTTCATTAAACGATATATCACGTTAGTCACTCCCGTTAGACGTATGTCTTGAACAGCTCATTTGTTACGTTGCTATATGTAGCGCCTCAGCGGCGTGGTTGGTATGGTATTAGCGTTCCACCTCGGTGGTCGCGGGTTCGATTCTCGGCCATCCCATTGAGGAGTGAGAGTTGTGTATTTCTGGTGATAGAAGTTCACTCTCGACGTGGTTCGGAAGTCACTAAATTTAAGCCGTTGGTCCCGTAGCTGAATAACCACTGGTTCCATGCAACGTAAAAGCACAAAACAAACCGAGGCTATATGATTTAAACCTTATTCTGACAACAACCTATTGTCGAATATATATTAAAAAATATGGTAAAGGTTATGGAATCAGAATGGCAAGGCATAAATAGCTTTTAGTTATAATGACAAATGGAAGAATTTTGGCCAAGCAAAAGCTAGACTTATGCGAATGTGTTTTTATTTTGTTTTGTCCTTTTAAAGAACAATTTTATTCGATATAAGTCAAAAAAACTTTCTCGTTGTGGTCTTTATCTAATAGTTCTCTATAAATATCGGTCTAAAGCTTACAATTAAAAAGGCAAGTTATTTTCTCTATCCCGTTATTTTTTTTTTTTTTTTTTTTTCCCCCGACTGAGCAGTTGGCCGGAAAATAAAAATATACATTTCATTTTCCTTTTCATTTTTTTTTTTCAACAATAATTCTAAATATATTTCATGGCCAGGATCAAATTACCTTTAATAAAACGGACTTTTTTAATAACAAAATAAACGAGAAAAAATGTGTAGCCTTAGTGTTTCATCACGACAGTATTGTACTCTGTGCTGGACCGGCTGTTTCAATATTGCCGCCTCAGGTCACAGCTCGGCAGGGAGATGGCCACTCAGTGTTATTGACTGCGAGATATAATACTGTATATATATATATAATATATATATATATATATATATATATATATTATATATATATAATATATATATATATATATATATATATATATATTATATATGTGTGTGTATTATATATATATATATATATATATATATATATATATATATATATGTGTGTGTGTGATATATATATATATATATATATATATATATATATATATATATATATATATATATATATATAGGTATATATATATATACATATATATATATATATATATATATATATATATATATTTTATACACAGACACACACACACATATATATATATATATATATATAATATATATATATATATATATATGTGTGTGTGTGTGTGTGTGTGTGTGTGTGTGTATGTGTATAGGGGGTTGTATGTTCGTTATATATATTTGTATATGTATGATATATATATAAAATGAATAGGATGGAGAAAAGCCAGCGTAACATCATACATGTATTTTCCAAATTTTCGAGACTTTGGGTCATCATCAGGGCTGTAAAATATACAAAATATACAAATTAAAAAAGACTCAGTATTAATATTAATAAAAATGGAAGTACATAAAAGTTAAATATAATAATTTAAAAAATTAACATTAACTAAAATATATATATATATATATATATATATATATAAAATTAAAAAGTGAAGAATGCTTAAAAGTTTGTACCTATCTCTATGGAGTTAAAAAACTGAGTGACGTTGTCTGGTTTGGAAAGGAGTAGGTCAACTATGCTATATATAGAACTGTGGAAGAAGTCTGACCATTTAATGGGGGCACAAGCTGTTTGATTGTTAACGACTCCAAAACAGAGAGAGAATAGTCAAGCGGTTACGTAACTTCTATTAGCAGTTGTTCCATAACATTTAAATTAAATAGTATTTCCACGCTATTACATCGTGCTTGTACGTTATCTTCCAGCTGGCATAACTTCCATAGTGAAATACAATTTTTACTTCAGTTTTTTAAAAACAATTCGTATCCTCCAGCCTTATTCTTGAAATATGTCAGTAACTTCTTAAATGATAAATTTCAGCCACGTCAACTTGTACCGAACGTGCCTAAATTATTAATATATGCCTCTATACCTTTCATTCAGTCGAACGTATTTAAGGTGCAAATACAAAAAGTCATTCAGAAAACTTTTCCGGCCGTGAATCTTAAGTTGATTGCAAAAAATCCTAAAACTCTGGGTTCTTTGTTCTCCCACAAAGATAAACTTCCGGCTTTGATGCCGTCTTTGGTGGTATATTGCTTTACTTGCCCGAAATGTAAGATCGGGAAATACGTGGGAGCCACCAAAAGACTGCTCTAAGTCAGAATCGACTCTCATCTCGGAGTCAGTCACCGTACGGGATGTACTTTGAAAATGAAAGAATTTTCTAACATACGAGAACATTTGTAATAAATGTAAACATCATTTTCATATAAGGATTTTCGTATTGTCACCCAAGCGCCCAATGACTATTCTCTCTCTGTTTTGGAGTCGTTAACAATCAAACAGCTTGTGCCCCATTAAATGGTCAGACTTCTTCCACAAGTTCTATATATAGCATAGTTTGACGTACTCCTTTCCAAACCAGACAACGTCACTCAGTTTTTTAACTCCATAGAGATAGGTACTAACTTTTAAGCATTCTTCACTTTTTAATTTTTTTTATAGATATATATATATATATTTTAGTTCATTTTTTTTAGTTCATTTTTTAATTATTATATTTAACTTTTATGTACTTCCATTTTTTATTAATATTAATATTAATACTGAGTCTTTTTTAATTTGTATATTTTGTATATTTTACAGCCCTGATGATGAGACCCAAAGTCTCGAAAGTTTGGAAATACATGTATAATGTTACGCTGGCTTTTCTCCATCCTATTCATTTTAAATCTACGGCGTTGCAGATGCCCCAACTTTCCTGAATATATATATATATATATATATATATATATATATATATATATATATATATATATATATATATATATATATTCAATTTAAATATACAAAGGAAAGGACTATAAGTGTTGATATTTATTCTTAAAATGAGAAGTTCGTAAGGCCATGAATATTGTTTGAAATGTATTTTTCAGACGAAAATTCTTAAGAGAATCATATGGGACACCGAGCACCCTTTTTTTACTCAGATCGCCGTTAATGTCCAAACATAGGAGGCAATGATTTCATTATTATTATTTTTTATTTTTCACAATATCATTTAAGAATTTACTGAGAATGGTAGAGGAGAATTTTGTATGAAGCGGATTTTTTTTTCTTACGAATTTATATTTTTCCAAGGGGTATCAATTCATTAAAAATAATGTTAAAATAACGACGCTAGCTAATTTGAAATAGCGTGAATGGTAAATTGCAGTAATCACTTTGTTTTCGAGCAATATACTCATTTCATGTTATAATGCGCGCTGATCATATTAACTTGTTATTGTAACTTAGACTAACTGTTAAAACTATCTGAAATACAAATGTTAAAATATGACTTCCCAGTTTGCGTCAATTATGGAGTAACGAGAGAGAGAGAGAGAGAATCATATTAATGCTGATAGTCTACTTTGCAAGTCCAAAGGAAAGTTACGTCTTGGTAACAATGTAAGATCAATATAATGAAAGATTTTATTTATAAAAATCATATCTAATGAACTGATATTATGTTAGTTAATGCATTGAGAATGATAGTACACATCCAGGCAAAATATTCAATATATATATATATATATATGTATATATATATATATATATATATATATATATATATATATATATATATATATATATATATATAAAATAGATAGATGCTTAGAAATAAATACCGACATATGAATATTATTTTGAATGAATAAATGCCTATAAAATGAACCTATTTTCTCCACTGAATACCAAATAAAAAAGTGCATTTTGAGCAAAAGAGCAAGGAGAAAAGAACATTGCATTTGCCACAAGATAAATAAGACTCAGGTCAGTCTTGCAAAATCTTTTATCCAGCAAGGAGCCTCAAGAACTAAAAAAAAAAAAAAAAAAAAAAAAAAGTTCAAAAATAAATAAGCTAAAAAGAGGAAAGAAGCAAAAATCTTTTGACCAATCTTCTGGAGTTGTCACCTCGATGACTCCGGAAGGTCGCTGGAAGGCTGGAAATAATATTAATGTCGAAACTGGAAGGGGAAATATTTTGCAAAAGTGGAAGGCTGGCTCCTGGAAAACATCACTGCGTCTGGCGATGATGGGGACGGAGAGAGAAAAGAGAGAGAGAGAGAGAGAGAAGGATTAACGAACTGAAGCACATGATGAGTTTCTCATGTGAATTTGTTAAATAAAATGTTGAAGCACATACATATATATACATATATATATATATATATATATATATATATATATATAATATATATATGTATATATATATATATATATATATATATATATATACTATATATAGTGTGTGTTTGCGCATACATATATATTTGTGTTTGTGTAGTGCCTTTTAAGCCATTAATTTATTCAGAGATTATTTTAATTAAGATTAACACGTTTATTCCAGTATTAACAAGTTGAGAGATGTCAAAGCGCTTATAAGCTTTGATATCAGTTAGAAGACATCAACACAGAAGCAATTCTGGTTTATATGACAACTGACGGGAGAAGGCGAGAGGAATTCTCAATCCCAGAGAGACCTTTTATAAAACATGAAAGGGGAATCCCACAAGATGAGGCATGAGGCAAGGAGAGGTGTAATCATCCGATATGATCGACTTACAGGAGCTTTTTTTTTTTTTTTTTTTTTTCACTTGTCTGTTATACAAACATATTTGAAAACATTATATACCGAAACACCACTAGAGCCTCATTTACAATTTTCAGTTCATGAATTTCAGCGGAGGTGTAAAATGCGATCAGTCACGTGACTGTCATTCAGGTACTGCGTTCAGTAAGTTGTAAATATGATTGAATAGATTAACTTAGGTTTTATTAAACTATGAGAAGTTTTTATTTATTTATTTATTTATATTTTGGGGGCAAAGACAACATTTTGGGGTGATTTTTTTGGAGGGGGGTAAGGTACTTTCAGTAAGTTGTCAATATGATTGAAAAGATTAATTTAGGTTTTGGTAGACTATGTGAAGTTTTTATTTATTTATTTATTTTTTCATTTTTTTTAAAAACATTTTTGGGTGATTTTTTTTGGGGGGGCAAGGTACTTTCAGTAAGTTGTCAATATGATTGAAAACATTAATTTAGGTGTTTTAGTTGACTATGAGAAGTTTTTTTATTTATTTATTTTTGCAAAAGACAACAATTTTGAGTGATTTATTTTGGGGGGGTAAGGTACTTTCAGTAAGTTGTCAATATGATTGAAAAGATTATTTTAGGTTTTAGTCGAGTATGAGAAGTTTTTATTTATATTTTTTTTTTTTTTTAAAGACAACACTTTTGGGTGATTTTTTGGGGGTGATTACTATTTTTTTTTCTTGAGGGGTCGAGAAATTGGTAGACAGGGCCAATATTAGTGGTAGGGGAATTTTACCAGTAGTAGGAGGGGAATTTTATCACTACAATGGAAATTTTATCACCAGAAGAAATAATGGGAAAGTGCAATAAACTAACAAACCATCTATGGAATGTTTTTGGGTATCCTTCAACTCTCTCTCTCTCTCTCTCTCTCTCTCTCTCTCTCTCTCCTCGAAAAGTAAATTTTCCAACCCAAACAATGCAAATACTCAGTATTTACATTGTCTGAGTTGGAAAATGTACCTTTCGAGGCTTGAGAGAGAGAGAGAGAGAGAGAAATCACTTGGTAAGAATGACGTCCCTGTTGTTTATCATTATCGGAAAATAATTCTGGGACCAGTGGAAGATCCAAAAGTTGACGTGGGTGGAAAAATAAAGATGCACTAATGCATCGCTAAAGTCGGGTTTTGCATTAAAAATACAACGTTGATTTTACTATTCGTTGAAAGCACAGTTCTCTCGAAGAAGAAGAAGAAGAAGAAGAAGTAGAAGAAAACCTCTTTGTTTATCATTATCCGTTATATTTTCACCATCATCTTTTCCTCTGTATTCCCTTCTATATATCTGTATGTTTGCGCATGTCATGTCATGATATAAAATCTCTCTCTCTCTCTCTCTCTCTCTCTCTCTGTAGTGGAAAATCTCTTTTTTATCATTATCCCTTTTATTTTCACCATCATCATTCTCTCTCTCTCTCTCTCTCTCTCTCTCTCTCTCTCTCTCTCTCTCGTTTCATCATTATCCGTTATGCTTTGGCCATCATCTTTTCCTCTGTATTCCCATCTATATATCCATGTTTACAAATGCCACGACGAAGTATTCTCCATTACCAGAGTCTCTCTTGTACATCCAAGAATGTTCTCCTTCTTCCGCCACTATCCCCTTCTCTACCACCACCACCACCGTCATCGCGTTCTCTCTCTCTCTTTTTTTTATCCTCGCTCTCTATCCACTTCCAATAAATCTCGTCTTTAAAGCAAAGGGCCGGCTTTAACCAATATTCCATGAGCAATGTTCCACACCGCCATAACTCACCCAGAACGAGATTGGAACCTTCAGGGTAACACTGGGTCCCTGGAACCAAATCAGTTTTTTCTTTTCTTTTTTCGTTCTTGGCTTCAAGGGCGTCTTTAGTGGCTTTATGAAGCAAAAGATACTGGTTTTATATATGTATTTTTTTCTATATTTGACTCGCGCGTATTTCATTATGCGAAAGTGCGATGATTATATATGATAAATATAATAAATTAAGGAAAATTTATTGTTGAAGTTAAATGCTGTGAATGTCATTCAATACTGCAATGTATGGTAACGATATATATATATATAAATATATATATATATATATATATAATATATATATATATATATATAAATAAATATACACATACTATATATATATATATATATATAAAATACGGGATTGTTTTTACGTATTAATTAAATGCTAAATTCATATATAAACCGACGGAGGAAAAAAAGTTAGGTATATCTTAGTTTTACTACACCACTGAGCTGATTAACAGCTATCCTAGGGCTGGCCGGAAGGATTAGATATTTCTACGTGATCAGGAACCAATTGGTTACCTAGCAACGGGACCTACAGCTTATTGTGGGATCCGAACCAAGTATCGAGAAATGAATTTCTATCACCAGAAATAAATTCCTCTGATTCCGCGTTGGCCGAGCCGAGAATCGAACTTCGAACCACCGGATTGGTAGCCGAGCGCGAAATCCACTCGTCCAACGAGGAACTACCGACGGAAGAGTTTTCATTACAATAAAGAAACTCTGCAAATAAGCTATTCGTTCTATAAACAGAACTATCAATGTAGAATGGACGAGGACAGAGTAACGTTAGTCCTGTACATTAGAATAGTAAGTCGAGCTGCGCTCTTTCAATTAGGAAGCTGCAATTTTTGTTTTGTTTATTGCAACAAATTACGAGATTGCTAGCATGTCTGGGATTAAGGAGTGTAGTATGGCTGGCAGTTATATTCTGCAAGACTTGTGCAGTATTTACGATGGTGTGTGAAATATAGGTGAGAGTACACACACACGCATATATGTGGGTGTGTATGTATGTGTGTAGTGACAGAAAGAGAGAGAGAGAGAGAGATTTATCACAAGACATGTTACCTATCCTTTCGTGTAAAAATATACCGCGGGCGCATGTAACCCACAGTTTTCGGACGAATAGACGTGGCCACAAATCTAACCTTTTTGCCAATATTCTTCCCCTTCTGTACTTCCCTCCCAATTTATCGAGGCATCTCTTATACGAACCGCAAGTTCAAACGTCAGGGGAACATCCTGCGAGACAAAGTAAAACAAAAGGAAGGAAGGAAGAAGAACACAAGGAACAAAACACAAGAGAACTTGCTTCTGCTGCTTTGTTGCTGACGGGGACAATTAACACCGCTCTTCCCGAAGATTATGTAGATTCTTATGTAGATTCTGGTGGCTTTGTTTTAAGCGGTGACAAAGGGAAGTTTCTCTCTGTCTGTTTGTCTGTCTCTCTCGCTCTCTTAGATTTTGAATAGTCAGTGGTGTGTGCTTATTTCTGACTGTTGTTGCTTTTGGTCGGGTTTCGACATTTAAGATGAGGGGTCTTCATATTTACATATGTATATGTACGTATATATATATACACACATATATATATACACATATATATATATATGTGTGTATACACTATATACATACATACATATAAATATATATATATATATATATATATATATATATATATATTATGCATATATATATACATATATATATATATGTATGTAAATATGTAAATACATATACACACATATATATACACACACACACACACACACATATATATATATATATATATATATTATATATATATATATATATATATATATATATATATATATGCATGAGCTGAACCATTAAGATGTATCTTCCTCTGTGCCATTTTACGCGAGTATATATTCCCACTGGAATCTCGTAGCATAGTTTGGAATCTTTCTTCGAAAGGTAAACGCTTATTCCATTGTGTTAGGAGAGGTGGGTAGCGATTAATAAATAAACAAAAAAAATCATGCGAAGATGTATGGGAAATCACGAAGCGTAGCCTCTCTCTCTCTCTCTCTCTCTCTCTCTCTCTCTCTCTCTCTCTCTCTCCTCATCCACACTCGACTCGAGAAAGAAATGGAATCGACGATACAAATAGTAGTATTTCGGGATCCTACCTGGTCGAGACGGGGGGTGTCAGTAGGTTCCGGAGACTACTATATTAGAATCACGGGGTTGTACGCTTCTCTGAGAAGACTTGTAACCTCGTAAAATGTTCTTCATTTTTAGAGGCAATCGCGCGCGCTTTGACGGAAGGGAGAGAGAGAGAGATGAAAACCAGGCAGAATCGAATTGTAAACGTGATTCGTTTCCATTCATTCACCCTTACGTGAAGTTATTAACCGACAACTTAACAGGTAAATCGAAAGTTGAGTTCATGTTTTCTCTACCATTCCGATGGCAAGAAATTTTTAGTTTATATCCAACGTTGATAAAAAAAAAAAGCAAAAAGTCTCACAGATTGGTTGATAGCATAGAGAACGAACTCTGGCCGGAAGTCTTAAAGATAGTACTGTTTATGAGGTACTGGTCGTGATTAGAGGGCGATAAGGTTTAACGATTTAATGATTTCCACTGCCGTTCTCTCTCTCTCTCTCTCTCTCTCTCTCTCTCTCTCTCTCTCTCACGTAATTCAGCCAATATTATTTTCCTTTCTAGAATAAAAACCACACCACTAAGAGCTAAAAGGTTTGACGATTTAAAGATTTTCACTGCCGTTTTCTCTCTCTCTCTCTCTCTCTCTCGTAATTCAGCCAGAGGAATTTTCCTAAGTAAAAAATAAAAAAACCTACACCACTAAGGGCTAAATGAAAGTGTATTTGGATAAATGATTTTCACTGCCATTCTCTCTTCTCTCTCTCTCTCTCATAATTCAGCCAAAGGAATTTTCCTAAGAAAAAAAAAAAAAAAAGCCCACACCACTAAGGGCTAAATGAAAGTGTATTTGGATGGCGGCGAATACATGGTTACTAGATGGTATCTCTTTGAGTTCAGTTCTTTGAGAAGTGTAACGACGCGGTAGCACGCATCCAAACCATAAATATTCCTTGGGGTAATTGTATTTACCCCTTTAGTAGTTGCCCCCATCCTGACCAGAACCGGTATCTGCTGTAATTGGATTTAGGGTATATACGAGTATGTATGTGAATATGTATATGATTTTATATATATATATATATATATATATATATATATATATATATATATATATATATATATATATATGTTATATAAATGTGTTATTCATATATATATCTATATAAATGTGTTTTATTCATATATATATATCTATATTACCTTTGCTCCTCAGTCATACCACCTTCTTGACCTCTTATTTCACATTCTCCGTTTGAATTCGTTCTCTCCATGGTAAACTCTACTGTTTTTTATTATACATACATACATGCATAAATACATACTTTTCCCCCCTCATGAAGCTTTTTAGCTGAGGAAAAAAAAACAATCGTGCAAGGTTTCGTTTTGACATTTCCTCTCATTTATATATTATATATATATATATATATATATATATATATATATATATGTGTGTGTGTGTGTATATATATACATATATATATATCTTTATATATATATATGTATGTATATAAGCTCATGATAAGTTAATTAACTCGTAACAACATAAAATTGTTAGAGCTCTTAGAATGTGACACTGGACCTCATGTCTGAAATGAAAAGCCGCTTCGCAACTCCAACGAAACAGAAGTGAGAATAGGAAATGAGATTAATGTGCAGGAATAGAGTAGGAGAATATACCAAGAGATTACCTTACCTTTCGGTGAAGATTAGGATCATGCAAAGAAGTGGGAAGAGAAGCAGTCTCCTTAGGGATAGGAAATGCAGTCAAGTTCAACGCATTAGGTTATCTTTATAGTATATTCTGTGAATGGTGGCCCCAGCCTTATATAATGTACGGTAATGGGATTACCCGCGTTTATACTATTTAGAAAATGACGTCTAATTAGCGTGAGAGCGTTGCGCGACAGTAAAAAAAAAAAAAAAGTGGGGATAATTAAATGAGAGATATATTTCGACCAGGGATCTTCTTCATTCTTTTCTGAGCAATTTCCTTTGTGCTCAAGGAATTCGATTATACCAGTAAAGAAAAGAAGGTGAAGAGTGAATAACCTAAGGTCCTTTAGAAGCAGAGACAGAGAAATTGTGGATCAGCTTATTCATTGAATAAATTCAGAGTAAGAATAGCAAGAGAAGAATGCAAAGGTCGATGATTGAGACGTAGATGAAAATGGATAGGAATTTGCAACGAAAAGGTCACGTACAGCAATGGGGGCGTGAACTTGAAGAGAACAGGAATGAAATTAATCGGGAATGTATGGAATGTGATGAGATTCCTGAGAGGAAGAATAACGTAGGAGAGAGAGAGAGAGGAGAGAGAGAGAGAGAATAAATGGGTAGATATGAACCTGGAAAGGTGGACGGAAGGGTCATGAGAAGAAGGCAGAATAGCCTTGAATAAATAAGACTCTCTCTCTCTCTCTCTCTCTCTCTCTCTCTCTCTCTCTCTCTCTCTCTCTCTCTCTCTCTCATACACTTTATATTTAAAGACAATTCGTATATTTTGATTTTTTTTCAGTAGTAGGTTTGACATTTTGTACATATTATTACTTCATCATCACAGCTAAAACTAAAACTCCAATGTGCAAACAAATTGAGCTCCATAGATTACATGAATTATAAGGAACTATAAGTACTTTTGTACTTATTACATTTAAACTGTTACCTAAGATTATTTAGTCTCCAATCTGTTATAATAATGGGCCCTTTACTTCATTTAAATTCTTTAATCAAAGGAAGAAACATACCATCTACTTCCCTCTAAATCTAAACCTTAGGTTATTCACAATGTCAAATATATTGCAAGTCTGCGTTTCAAGGGAACATATTTTCCGTCATTAGCCTGCGCCTTCATTTGAGCTGCATTCCCGAATAGTATTAGATTATCGTAAGCGGTTTAACTGTAAATAGAGAACTGTTACTGTGCTTCCCTTCACGTTGGCCTGCGCAATAAACTCAAAAATGATGAAGTTGCCAGACGTAACACGTTCTTTATAATAATTGGTTTCATGAGTATTTAAAGTCAGTTGAATTCATATGTAGCATAGTTTCCATGGCAAATGTTTTGTCACTTCGGTATGACGATACTGAATTCCGCAATAAGAAAATTACTGGCATTAAAATCGGTGAAATTCAGAGCAGCATATGTCACTGCGAACCAAGGGCTATGAATTCAGCTAGGCCCGAGTTACCATCAGCTGCTACAGAAGCAGCCCATTCGGGAGAAAACGTCAATACAGGGCATAGTAAGATGTTGACTGAAGGTGAGGAAGAAATATCTACTAAGTGCAAAATGTCAGTCTGGTGACGTAACCGAGATTGATCAATAGCCCTGAATTTTTTCCTTTTCCTTTTTACCGTCGTATCTATCGGAGTTAATCCCATTTCAAAGCAAAGATATGACAGAAACGTTAAGTAGAACGTCTGTTCCGGCTCGAATTTTTTGCTACGAGATAAACAAGGGTGGATGTTTATTATTTACAAGCGAATGAAGGGAGAAGCGACAAGACCTCAAAAAAAGATAAAAGCCCGTCAATACTACTGCAGGCAGGAGGGGACCATACGTAGCCAACAAAGATTAGATATCGGTGGAAATGAGACTCTCTCTGCTCGGTTTCTTTGTAACCGAGTCAGGGGGAAAACTGATCAAATGCCCTTTGATGGTCAGCTCATTGGCGAGCGCCTGAAATATATACCTAAATAACCCTACTTAGATTCGTAATGGATTAGACTACAGCGTTATTAGAAGATCACTCATGGAAATAATGAAGTTCTCTCTGCTTAAAGGGAAGCTGATGATGAGTTTTCATGTTTACAGGAGCTAGTTAATGTTTTCAAGTAGATAAGTAACGGATTGTAAAGGAGGTTTTTTGTGAATTTTAAAAATCAATTTGTTTTTCGTTTCGTGAATTGCAATAGCAAAACAAGATGTTAAATAAGTAGTTCAAAATGTTCCTTTGGCCCCTATCTATAAAACACTTTTCATTCCTTTCCCGTACCTCCGTTCATATTCTCTGTCTTCCATCTTATTGTCCACCCTCTCCTAACAATTGTTCCATAGTGCAACTGCTTTGAGGCTTCCCTCCTATCACACCTTTTAAACCTTTTACTGTCAATTTCCGTTTTCAGCGCCGAATGGCCTTAGTTGTCCCAGTGCTTGGCATGATGCCAAAAAATCTATATGTTAATATCAAAACTTACCGAGTGTGACAAGTGCGTGTATGTTATTGTACAGGTATCTCTTCTCCCTGGAAGCGTCTGAGAACGATTTCCACGAGCAAGCGGTTATTAGCATGACCGCCGTCAAGAGGGGGGAGGGCACCTTCCGCATCATATAATAACCTGAAATATTAAGAGAAGTCTGAGTATGGATGGACATCGATATTATTCGAGGTATATGAAGGCGGCAGCAACCGGGCCGTATCCGCTTATGGCGTATTCTGTGGAATTTTTTTGTATAGTATGGGATTTTTTATAGCCCGAAATTTTCGCCGAACTTCCCCATGGCTGAAATACCTAATTGTCATACATGCATTTACATACATACATACACACATACATACACACAAACACACACACATATATATATATATACATATATACATATATACATATATATGTATATATATATATATATATATATAGTATATGTATATATATATATTATATATATATATAATTTAATTATATAAATGTATATGTGCATATATATATGTATATGTACATATATATACGTTATATATGTAATATACATACATTATTATATATATATTATATATATATAGATATATATATATATATATATGTATATATATATATATTATATATATTATATATATATGATCACATGATAAAGTGAGTTTTAAATAATAAATTGCATAAATGATATTATTGTATATGTATGTGTGTGTGTATTTGTACATCAGTAATATTTGCGTCACCTCAGTTAAAGAGAAAGAAAATTTTATTTTTTGAAGAACGCAAAATTCGAGGATATTTGCTTTTCCAATCCAATAGCTCCGACTATAAACAGCGTCGTAGGGCGTCTCCTCAAAATGTCCACATACTTCGAAGCCTCCGGAAGCGAAAATGGCTTCGAAAGTTGTTGAGGAGGCTCCTCTTGGAGTAAGGCAGAATCGAGAATGTCTTCCTTCAGACGA
Organism: Macrobrachium nipponense; assembly: GCF_015104395.2. Taxonomy (NCBI): domain Eukaryota; kingdom Metazoa; phylum Arthropoda; class Malacostraca; order Decapoda; family Palaemonidae; genus Macrobrachium; species Macrobrachium nipponense. The sequence continues at coordinate 3,883,312 of NC_061103.1, read as the reverse complement.
GTCTGAAGATGATTCATGACTCTCGTTAGGAATCCACAAGAGAGGAGGAAGCCTTGTTTTTGGAGACGAGCAAGGAATCTGAAGCACGCTTTGGATCCTGAAGACTTGTTCGAGGTGCCATTTTACTGTATGTGGCAGATTCTACAGATAGGCCGAGTGCACGGTACTGCAATCTTCACAAATGAAAATGTCTTCATTATATCAACTATTGTGTAATACTTTGCTTGGACTAGTTGCTAGCTGCAAGCCAGCTACTAGGAATATTTTGGAAGAAGTTGCTTCTTATTATACTGTTATACCAGGATCGGATTTCGACTTGGACATCGTCTTGACGAAGGTGCCGAAAGAGAAACCGATTTTAGATTCTGGATTGGCCGCAGGAGTCGCTGCAACGATTGTTGGTACTTGTTGCGTTGCAGCTGCTTCTGTTGGATTATATGCTTATAAGAAATATGGAAACATCAGAAAAGTTTTGAAGGACCTTGATAATCAAAAGAATGACTCAGATGCCGAGAACAGGAAATTACAAGAGATGTTAGAAGAGAGGGACCGAATGCTACAGGAAGCGGAACGAGGCAAGAATAAACTCGAAGAGGAATACGAAGAGGATGTGTGGAAATTGAACGACAGGATAAACGAGTTGGAAATGGAAAAAGAGGACACGAACGAGGAACTTGTAAGTGCTCTCCGCCATGGCAAGGAGATGGAAGCTTTGCTGGAAGACGCGAGAGCACGAGAACTTGAGATGAAGAGTTCTTTGCTATCCCTGGAAGAAAGGCTCCAGCAGAAAGATTGCCAGATCGAAGATTTGTTGAGCAACGAACGAAAACTGGAATCCGAAAAACAACAGCTGGCCAAAAAAATTGAACGAGATGAAAAGCAGATGGAGTCACTGTTGGCGGAACTAAAAGAGACAGAGTACGAGGTGGGCCTTTGCTTTAACATCATAGAAGAAAAAGAGAAGAATCTGAAAGATCACTTTGAAGGAGAGATCAAGAAGAAGGATGATGTGATTGCAAGCCTACAAAACAAACTTGAGAATGCTCTCCACCAAAAGAAGGAGATGGAAACCTTAATGGAAGAAGCACGCGCACGAGAGGCTGAAATGAAGAGTACTTTGAGATCCGAGGAAGAAAAGCTCGAGCAGAGGGATCGCCAATTAGAAGAGTTGTTAAGTGTCGAGCGAAGACGTGAAGTGGAATGCGAACAACTAAATGAGAAACTTAAGAAACAGGAGAAGGAGATTGAAAGCTTGCTGGAACGTTCGAATGGGTTAGAAAACGAGCTGCAGAACTGTTTTAGCCTCTTAGACGAAAGTAAGGACTGTAATCTGTATCTTGAAGGCGAGATCCAGAAGAAGAATAAGGTGATAGAAAGCCTGCACAAGAAACTAGAGGTTGCTCTCCAACGTGAAAAGGAAATAGAGAGCTTGTTAACAGAAGTGAAACAAAACGAAAGAAAAATAAACGTTTTCAAGGAACAGTTGGAGAATAGGAATAGTCAAGTAAAAGAATTGTTACTTGAAGTTGAGAGGTTTAAAGGTGAAAATCAAGCGATGGAACAGAAATTGGCAAATGCTCTAAGAGAAGCGGGGCTAGAGCAACAACTACTAAGGAAGCAGGCAGAAGAACACGTGGAAATAAGCTTATACTGGCAGCAGAAGTTTTGAGGAAGTTAACAAGGAGGTTGAGACGTTGAAGCATCGTGAAGATGACCTTACAAAAAAACTGAAGGACTCTGAAGCAGAATTTGAAAAAGGCAAACAACAAGATAAGGGAGATTTTGAACAATGAAGATAGATATATGCTGATGGCAGTTTTGCATGGAATTGCCGAGAGGAATTTCCATCTTGAACACATTGCACTCGAGTATGGAAATGAAAATCAGCAAAAGAATTCTGAAGAAGAGAAGCAGGGGAAAGAGAAAGACGAAGACCTGCTTGATCAAATGCAGAGAAGAAAGGTGGAACAATATAACAGAGCCCAACAAGAGAGAGACAACTTACGGGATGCAATGGGGTGATTTAACCCAGATGTTGGAAGCTCTAATGTGTGGAGATGAAAGTCTGCCAGAACTGACGAATACAGTTTTTTGGTCAGAATTCTGATATTGAGACCCACAGATGTGGAGTTGTGTTTCTGAACACAGATGATGAAACTCCTGATCAAGGCCATGATGACAGACACACAAGGAATGAGATTCAGATTTTGCAGAGACAATATGATGAAGTATCAAGACAGCTGAAAGAGGCGAAAGATAGGCTTCAAGAGGCTGAAGAGAAGGCGCAGGAGCTACAGGGCAAGCTGAGAGAGGCAGAATATAAGCTGACCCAAAAGAGCACCCAAATGGAAACTCTTGATCGCCGAGCTGTGCTCAAATCTGAGGCAGACCGGTGTATTGATGATCAAGATTTTGATTCTGCTCTTGCTCTCTTGAAAGTCATCATAAAACAGTATGGCAACGAGTTAGAGTGTCGGGTAAAGGAGGTAAGATGTTTGTTGACACTAGCCAGGACAGACGAGGCCGAGGATGTGCTAAATGATCTTCCCAAAGAATTCAAAGAGTCTTTTGTTATCAAAATAGAGTCAGCTTTGCTGAGTGCCTGCAATTTGGAGTTCGGGAAGTCCAGAAAGCTTTTGTCACAGGTGCTAGATATATGCCCAAATCACCCAAGGGCATTGATAGCAGAAAAATTTGTAGAGCAGAGGATGCTATGGGAAGCTTTACCTGGGATGATTGATGCCAAGGACTATGAGACTGCCCTGGAAAATATTGCTGTGGCCATGTCTTTGGGATGTCTCTATCCTTGGGTATCCGTCGACTTGGCCAGAGTTAAAGGAAACATTTTGTGCAGGCTTGGAAGTTCGAAGAGGCATGTGAATGTTTCCTCAGTGTTTCTTGCTGTGGGGACGAGGATCAGGAGGACTGTAGGTTACGACTGGGATTGTGCTTCTTATTACTAGGAAGACACACAGATGCTATTACTGAGTTTGCAAAATTAGAAGAGGATGAAAAGGGAGAATACTGGTATCACTGGCTGAAGACCTGGAGAAAATGCAACAATATGGTGTTGCCCTTACAAAGTTCTAGGTATTAAAACAGATGTTGCTCAGGATGAAATAAGGAATGCATACAGAAGGAGTGCCCTAAAATACCACCCTGATAAAAACGATGAGGCTGACAAAGACAAAATGCATTTGCTCATGCTTCAAATCAATTGTGCAAACGATTTATTAAGTAATAAAAAGGAGAGGAAAAAATATGACAACACCAGGCAAGCTGTTGAAGAGTATGCCGCTGAAGTATTTAAAAATCCTAACCTACCAGAATGGTTAGATGATGACGAGGACGATGAATCAGAAAGTGATTGCGACTTTGAATATAATTCTGATTCTGATGACGAATCTGAATCTGATTCAGAGGATGATTCTGATGACGAATCTGAATCTGATTCAGAGGATGATTCTGATGATGAAGCGAATTTAACATTAATGGAATGTTCCCACAGTGATCATCTAGATAATGAATCAAGTGTTGGCCAACTGGAGGAGGAGGATGACGATTCATATGAAGAATTGGACGATGAGGAGGACGAAGATGAAGATGATGCAAGGGAAGATATTCCTAACGAGGAATGGCTTGAAGAATCAGACGAGGAAGCATGATGAATTTTGATGCTTGATGCATGGGAAGATATTCCTAACGAGGGATGTCTTGAAGAATCTTCTGAGGAAGGTGATGAAATTGACTCTACATCTGGCGAAGAATCACAAGATGAATGTGATAGCGATTCAGTCGAGGAGTCTGATGATGACTCTGATGATGAATAATGAAGGAGCCTAATAGGATTGCTCAGATAAGGATTCCCCAAGAAAATCTGAGCTAGGGAGACGTTCCCCCAGAAAAAAGAACTGGGGAGGCGATGCTTACTGCCCACGCCTCTGGGTAGCCCTGCACAGCAGGAGAGAGAAGCCCAGTCTGAATGCTTTGCAGGCGACTCTCTTCCTCCAGACGTCGGTACAGATGGCCCTGCCCACAAGCATCCCTGGCAAGCGAACTAATCGAGATCTTCTGTCCTCTGGTGGTGGTCTTCCCATCACCACTGCCCCCACCGCTCCCCCCAATCTCCAGTGCTCACATAGGTGCAGCAGATAATTGCACCATCCCCCCCTCCCCCCCTGTGAGCATTGGAGATTAAGGTGGTGGGGATGGTTGTGCTGGGAAGATCGCTGCCAGTGGAAGGAGGCTCCCGATTGGTTCCCTTATCAGGGATGCTGGCAGGCAGTGCTATCCATACCAACGTCTGGAGGAAGAGTCTCTCCTGCACTGCATCTAGACTGGGCTTCTCTTTCCTAATGTGCAGGATTCTCCAGGATCATTTAAAGAGGCAAGCAGCCAGTGAAAACACTAGGGAGACAATCTCCCAGCACAAAGAACTTGGGAGGCGATCCCCGAGGGAAAAAACTGAGGAAGTGGTCCCCTAGGAAGCAAAACCAGGGAGGCAATACCGTAGGAGAAAACTGGGGAGATAATCCCTAGGAAAAGCAACTATGGAGGTGATCCCACAGGGAAAAAGACTGGAAAGGTGATCCACTAGGAAAAAGCTGGGGAATCAAACCCCCAGAAAAAAGATTGGGAAGATAAGCTCCAAGGGCTTGAGAGGCAAGCATGAAAGATGCAGCCTGCCATTGTCCCTGGCAGGTGAACCAGTCAGGAGTCTCTATCTGCTGGCAGCAATCTGCCCATCACCACCACCACCCCTACTCTCCAACACTTGCATAGGTGCAACAGATATTGCACCATTCCCCCTTTGCAAGCACTGGAGATTCAGCTGGTGGTACAGGGAAGATCACTGCCAATGGATGGAGGCTCCTGATAGGTTTGATTGCTAACGGACAATTACTGCCAACGCTTCCATGAAGCCCTGCACATCAGGAGAGAGATGCCCAGTCTAAATGGCGTGTTGTGCAAGAGACTCTTCTTCCAGATAGTGGTATGGATGGCACTTGCCGGCCAGCATCCCTGATGAGGGAACCGGTCGGAAACCTCCATCCACTGGCAGCGATCTTCCCAGCACAACCATCCCCACCACCGCCCCCAATCTCCAGAGCTCGCATAGGTGCAACAGATGGTTGCCCCCCCCCCCCCCCCCCAACTTGTGAGTTAATGGGGAGATAAAGGTGTTGGGGATGGTTGTGCTGGGAAGATCGCTGCCAGTGGATGGTGGTTTCCGACCAGTTCCCTCGCCAGGGATGCTGGCAAGCAGTGCCATCCATACCAATATCTGGGAGAAAAGTCTCCTGCACAGCTTGACATTTAGACTGGGCTTCTCTCTCCTGATGTGCAGGGCTTCATGGAGGTGTTGGCAGTAATTGTCCGTTAGCAAGCAAACCAATCAGGAGCCTCCATCCATTGGCAGTGATCTTCCCTGTACCACCAGCTGAATCTCCAGTGCTTGCAAAGGGGGAATGGTGCAATATCTGTTGCACCTATGCATGTGTTGGAGAGTAGGGGTGGTGGTGGTGATGGGCAGATTGATGCCAGCAGATAGAGACTCCTGACTGGTTCACCTGCCAGGGATGATGGCAGGCAGCGCCTTTCATGTCTCCCTCCCAAGCCCTTGGAGATTACCTCCCTAATCTTTTTCCTAGGGGTTTGATTCCCCAGCTTTTTCCTAGCGGATCTTTTTCTTTGTGGGATCACCTCCATAGTTGCTTTTCCTAGGGATCACCTCCCTAGTTTTTTTTCTCTTACGGGATCACCTCCCCTGTTTTCCTTCCTAGGAGGTCGCCTCCCCAATTTTTTCCCTAGGGGGTCGCCTCCCCAGCTCTTTGTGCTGGGTGATCGTCTCCCTAGTGTTTTCACTGACTGTTTGCCTCTTTAGAGCTTCCTGGGGAATCCTGCACATCAGGAGAGAGAAGCCCTTTTCTGAGGGTTCACCTTCCCAGCTCTCTTATTTTTCTTAGGGGGTCAGCTCCCTAGTTCCTTTTCCTAGGGTATTGCCTCCCCACTTCCTTTTCCTTGGGGATGGACTCCCTAGTTCCTTAACCTAGGGGAATGGCCTCCCTAGTTCTTTTTCCTATGAGGTGGCCTCCCTCATTCCTTTTCTTAGGGGATGGACTCCTAGTTCCTTTTCCTAGGAGATGGCCTCCCTAATTCCTTTTCCTAGGGGATGGCCTCCCTATTTTTTTCTAGGGGATGGCCTCTAGTTTTTTTCCTAGGGGATCACCTCCCTAGTTTTTTTTCCTAGGAGATGGCCTCCCTAGTTTTTTTCCTAGGGGATGGCCTCCCTAGTTTTTAACTAAGGGATGGCCTCCCTAGTTTTTTTCCTAGGGGATGGCCTCCCTAGTTTTTTCCTAGGGGATGGCCTCCCTAGTTTTTTTCCTAGGGGATGGCCTCCCTAGTTTTTTTTCCTAGGGGATGGCCTCCCTAGTTTTTTTTCTAGGATATGGCCTCCCTAGTTTTTTTCCTAGGGGATGTCAACCCTAGTTTTTTTTTTCTGGGGATGGCCTCCCTAGTTTTTTTCCTAGGGGATGTCAACCCTAGTTTTTTTTTCTAGGGGATGGCCTCCCTAGTTTTTTTCCTAGGGGATGTCAACCCTAGTTTTTTTTCTAGGAGATGGCCTCCCTAGTTTTTTTTCTCGGGGATGTCAACCCTAGTTTTTTTCCTAGGGGATGGCCTCCCAAGTTTTTTTTCTAGGGGATGGCCTCCCTAGTTTTTTTCCTAGGGGATGTCAACCCTAGTTTTTTTTCCTAGGGGATGTCAACCCTAGTTTTTTTTCTAGGGGATGGCCTCCCTAGTTTTTTTCCTGGGGGATGTCAACCCTAGTTTTTTTCCTAGGGGATGGCCTCCCTATTTTTTTCTAGGGGATGTCAACCCTAGTTTTTTTTCCTAGGGGATGGCCTCCCTAGTTTTTTTTCTAGGGGATGGCCTCCCTAGTTTTTTTTCCTAGGGGATGCCACCCTAGTTTTTTTTCTAGGGGATGGCCTCCCTAGTTTTTTTCCTAGGGGATGTCAACCCTAGTTTTTTTTCTAGGGGATGGCCTCCCTAGTTTTTTTCCTAGGGGACGGCCTCCCTAGTTTTTTTCCTAGGGGATGGCCTCCCTAGTTTTTTTCCTAGGGGATGGCCTCCCTAGTTTTTTTCCTAGGGGATCACCTCCCTAGTTTTTTTTCCTAGGGGATGGCCTCCCTAGTTTTTTTCTAGGGGATGGCCTCCCTAGTTTTTTTTTCTAGGGGATGTCAACCCTAGTTTTTTTCCTAGGGGATGTCAACCCTAGTTTTTTTCTAGGGGATGGCCTCCCTAGTTTTTTTTTTCCTAGGGATGTTACCCTATTTTTTTTTTTCCTAGGGGATGTCAACCCTAGTTTTTTTTCTAGGGGATGGCCTCCCTAGTTTTTTTCCTAGGGGATGTCAACCCTAGTTTTTTTCCTAGGGGATGGCCTCCCTAGTTTTTTTTCTAGGGGATGTCAACCCTAGTTTTTTTCCTAGGGGATGGTCTCAATAGATTTTTTTCTATAGGGAATATGGCCTCCATTTTTTTCCTAGGGGAAATGTCAACCCTAGTTTTTTTTCTTAGGGAATGGCCTCCTAATTTTTTTCCTAGGGGATGTCACCCTGGAGTTTTTTTTCTAGGGGAGTGGACTCCCTAAGTTTTTTTCCTAGGGGATGGCCTCCCAGTTTTTTTTCCCTAGGGACTGGCCTCCCTGTTTTTCCTAGGGGATGCCTCCCTAGTTTTTTTTTCCTAGGGGATAACCTCCCTAGTTTTTTTCTTTCCCTAGGGGAATGTCACCCTATTTTTTCCTAGGGGAATGGCTTTCCCTAAGTTTTTTTCTAAGGGGGATGGCCTCCCTATGTTTTTTTTTCCTAAGGGGGTATGGCCTCCCTAGGTTTTCCTTCCCTAGGGGATGGCCTCCCTCATTTTTTTTCCTATAAGGGGATTGGCCTCCCTAGTTTTTTTCCTGGAGGGGATGCCTCCCTAGTTTTTTTTTTCCTAGGGAGGTGGCCTCCATTAGGGTTCTTTCCTAAGGAGTGATGGCCCTCCCAGTTGTTTTTTTTACCTTAGTCCCTAGGGGATGGCCTCCGCTAGTTTTAAAATTTCCTAGGGGAATGGCTTCCCTAAGCAATTTATTTTTTTTTTCCTAATGGGTATGGGCCTCCCTAGTTCTTTTCTACGGGATGGCCTCCCTAAGTTTTTTTTTCCCTAGGGGATCACCTCCTAGTTTTTTTTTCCTAAGGGGATGGCCTCCCTAGTTTTTTCCCCTAGGGGATGTCAACCCTAGTTTTTTTTTCCTAGGGGATGGCCCCCTAGTTTTTTTCCCTAGGGGATGTTTTTTTCACCCCTAGTTTTTTTCCTAGGGATGGCCTCCCTAGTTTTTTCCCTTTCCCTAGGGATGGCCCCCAGTTTTTTTTTCCTAGAAGTGGGGATTGCCTCCCTAGTTTTTTCCTAGGGGATGGCCTCCCTAGTTTTTTTTTCCTAGGGGATGCCCTTTCCTAAGTTTTTTTCCCTAAGGGGATGTTTTTTTTCAACCCCTAAGTTTTTTTCCTAGGGGAATGGCCTTCCCTAGTTTTTTTTCCTAGGGGATGGGCCTCCCTAGTTTTTTTCCATAGGGGATGGCCTACCTAGTTTTTTTCCCTAGGGGATGGCCTCCCTATTTTTTTTTCCTAGGGGGATGGCCTCCCCTAGTTTTTTTCCCTAGGGGGATGGCCTCCCTAGTTTTATTTTTTTCCTAGGGGATGGGTCCCTCTTTTTTTCCTAGAGGATGGGCCTCCCTAGTTTTTTTTCCTAGGGGATGGCCTCCCTAGGCCCTTTTTTCCCTAGGGATGCTTCCCTATTTTTTTTTCCTAAAGGGATGGCCTCCTAGTTTTTTTCCTAGGGGATGGCCTCCCTAGTTTTTTTTCCCTAGGGGAATGGCCTTTTTTTCCTAGTTTTATTTCCTAAGGGGATGGCCTCCCTATTTTTTTCCCTAGGGGATCACCTCCCTGAGTTTTTTTTCCTAGGATGGCGCCTCTCTAGTTTTTTCCTAATGGGATGGCCTACCTAGTTTTTTTTCCCTTAGGGGATTGACCTTTCCCTAGGGGTTTTTTTCCTAGGGGTTGGCCTCCCTAGGTTTTTTGCCTAAGGGGATGGCCTCACCAATAGTTTTTTCCATAGGTAGTGCCCTCACCCTCGTTTTTTTTTCCTAGGGGATGGCCTCCCAATAAAGTTTTCTTTTTTTCCTAAGGGGATGGACCTCCCCTAAGTTCTTTTCCCTAGGGGATAAGGCTTTTTTTTCCCTAGGGGTTATTTTTTCTTCAGGGGAGGCCCTTCCCTAGTTTCTTTTTTCCTAGGGGACTGGCCCTCCCTAAGGTTTTTTTCCTAGGGGTGGCCTTTTTTTTCCTATGTTTTTCCTAGGGGATGGCCCTCCCTTAGTTTTCCTTCCCTGAGGGATCTTTTTACGCTCCTAGTTTTTTTTCCTAGGGAATGGCCTCCCTAGGTTTTTTTCCTAGGGATGTCAACCCTAGTTTTTTTTCCTAGGGGTGGATTGGCCTCCCTTTTAGTTTTTTTTCCTAGGGGATGGCCCTCGACACATGTCGTTTTTTTCCTAGGGGATTGGGGCCTCCCTAGTTTTTTCCTAGGGGATGGAACCCTCCTAAGTTCTTTTTTTCCTAGGTGGGGAGTGGCCTCGCCCTAGTTTTTTTCCTAAGGGGATGGCCTCCCCCTGAGTTTTTTTCCCTAGGGGAGATGGCCTTTTTTTTTCCTAGTTTTTTTCCTAGGGATGGCCTCCCTAGTGTTTTGCCTAGGCGGATGGCCCTTTTTTTCCCTAGGGGTTTTTTTCCTAGGTCCGTATCATCCCCCTAGTTTTTTTCCCTAGGGGATGGCCTCCCTTGTTAATTTTTTTTTCCTAGGGGATGGCCCTCACAACGCGCCCTAAGTTTTTTCCTAGGGGATAAGGCTCCTCCCTAGTTTTTTTCCCTAGGAAGGGATGGCTCCCCAGTTTATTTTCCCTAGGGGATTGCAAACCTAGTTTTTTTCGCCTAAGGGATGGCCTCCCTAGGTTTTATTTTCCCCGTAGGGGATTGTCAACATTTTTTCCTAGTTTTTTTTAGGTTGGGATGGTAACCAAGTTTTTTTCCCTAGTGCGGATGGCCTTTTTCCCAAACTTTTTTCCTAGGGGAATGGTCAATCCCTGAGTTTTTTTTCCCTAGGGGATGTTTTTTTTCAACCTTAGTTTTTTTTTCTAAGGGTATGGCCTCCTAGGTTTTTTCCTCCCTAGGGGAATGTCACCCTAGTTTTTTTTCCTAGGGGATGTGCCTCCCTAGGTTGTTTTTTCCTGGGGATGGCCTCCCTAAAGTTTTTTTTCCTTTTTTCCTATGGGGATGGCCTCCCTAGTTTGTGTTTTTTTTTCCTAAGGGATGGGCCCCTTTTTTTTCCTAGGGTTGTTTTTTTTTCTAGGGATGGGGCCCTTTTTTTCCTAGCCCTTTTTTTTTCCTAGGGATGGCCCTTTTTTTCCCTATTTTTTTTTTTCCCTTTTTTTCCTAAGGGGATGCCATCCCTAGTTTTTTTTCCTAGGGGATGGTCCTTTTTTCCCAGGTGTTTTTTTTCCTAGGGGATGGCCCTTTTTTTTCCTAGGGGTTTTATTTTCCTAGGGGAGGGCCTCCCTAGTTTTTTTCCCTAGGGGATGGCCTCCCTAGTTTTTTTCCTAGGGATGGCCTCCTCCCTAGTTTTTTTCCTATGGTATGGCCTTTTTTTTTTCCTAGTTTTTTTTCCCTAGGGTGGAGGGCCTCCCTAGTTTTTTCCCCTTTTTTTCCTAGGGATGGCCTCCCTAGTTTTTTTTGGCCCTAGGGGATGGGCCTCCCTAGTTTTTTTCCCTAGGTATGGCCTCCCTCCCGTTTTTTTTCCTATGTGGGGTGCCTCCCTAGTTTTTTTTCCTAAGGGGATGGCCCTTTTTTTCCTAGTTTCTTTTTTTTTTCCTAGGGGATTTTTTTTTGGGGCCTTTTTTCCCTTTTTTTTTTTTAGTTTTTTTTTTTTTTTTCCTAAGGAAGGCCTCCCTTATTTTTCTTTCTAGGGGATGGCCTTCCCTAGCTTTTTTTCCCTAAGGGGGATGGCTTTCCCTAGTTTTTTTTTCCCTTAGGGGACTGGCCTCCCCTATTTTTTTTTCCTAAGGGGAGGCCTCCCTGGTTTTTCCTAGGGGACCACTCCCTTAGTTTTTTTTTACCTAGGGGATGCGCCCCCTAGTTTTTTTCCCTAGGGGTGGCATCCCTTTTTTTTATTTTTTTTCATAGGGATGGCCTTCCCCTAGTTTTTTCTTTTTCCCTAGGGAATGGAACCTCCCTAGTTTTTTTTTCCTAGGGGATGGCCCTCCCTAGTTTTTATTTTTCCTAGGGGATGGGCCTCCCTGAGTTTTTTCCCCTAGCACAAGGGCCACGGCACCTTCCCTAGTTTTTTTTCCATAGGGGATGGCCTCCCTACTAGTTTTTTTTCCTACTAGGGATGGCCGCCCTAATTTTGTTTTTTTCCTAGGGGATGGCCTCCCTAGTTTTTTTTCCTTAGGAGGGGATGGCCTCACCTAGTTTTTTTTCCTAGGGGATGGCCTCCCTAGTTCTTTTTTTCCTAGGGGATGGCCTACCATTTTTTTTTCCTAGGGGGATTGGCCTCCCTAGCTGTTTTTTTGCCTAGGGGATTGGCCTCCCTAGTTTTTTTTCCTAAGGGGATTGCCTTCCCTAGTTTTTTTCCTAGGGGATGCCATTCCTAGTTTTTTTTCCGCCAGGGGATGGCCTCCCCCTAGTTTTTTTTTCCTAGGGGATGGCCTCCCTAGTTTTTTTTTCCTAGGGGATGGCCTCCCTTAGGTTTTTTTCCATAGGGGATTGGACCTCCCTAGTTTTTTTTCCTAGGGAATGGGCCTACCTAGTTTTTTCCTAGGGGAATGGAACCTCCCTAGTTTTTTTTCCCTAGGGATGGCCTCCCTATGTATATTGTTTTTTTTCCTAGGGGATGGCCTCCGCCCTAGTTTTATTTTTTTTTCCATAGGGGATGGCCTTCCTAGTTTTTTTTCCTAATTTCCGAGGGGATGGCCATCCCTAATTTTTTTTCCCCAGGGCTTAGGGAATGGCCGATCACCCCTAGTTTTTTTTTTAACTTTTTTCCCAGGGGATGGCCTCCTATTTTTTTTACCCTAGGGGAAGGCCTTTTTTTTTTTTCCCAGTTTTTTCTAGGGGATGGCCACCTCCCCTAGTTTTTTTCCTAGGGGATTGGCCTCCCTAGTTTTTTTCCTTAGGGGAATTGGCATCCCTAGTTTTTTTTTCCTAAGGGGATTGGCCTTCCCCGAGTTTTTTCCTAGGGGACGGGCCCTTTTTTTTCCTAGGGGATTTTTTTGGCCAGGGGATGGACCCCATAGTTTTTTTTCCTAGGGGATGGCCCTCCCTAGTTTTTTTTTCCTAAGGGATGGCCTTTTTCCCTAGTTTTTTTAGGGGGATGGCCGGCCCTATTTTTTTCCTAGGGAATATGGGTTTTTCCTAGGAGTTTTTTTCCAGGGGATGGACTCCCTAGTTTTTTCCCTAGGGGATTTTTTTGGGCCCTCCAGATTTTTTTTGGCATAGGGGAGGCCCCTCCCTAGTTTTTTTTCCTAGGGGATGGCCGTCCCTAGTTTTTTTCCAAGAGGGGATTGGCATCCCAATTTTTTTTTCCCTAGGGATGGCCTCTTTTTTTCCCTAGGGATTGGTTTTCACCAGGGATGGCCCCCTAGTTTTTTTTGCCTAGGGGAGGCGCCATGCCCTATTTTTTTCCCTAGGGGATGCCGCCCTTAGTTTTTTTCCTTAGGGGAATTGGCCGCCCTAGTTTTTTTTCCCTAGGGGATTTTTTTGGCTCCTAGTTTTTTCCAGAGGGGATGGCCTCCCATAGTTTTTTTTCCTAGGGGAATGGCACCCTGTTTTTCCCTAGGGGGTGGCCTCCCTTTTAGTTTTTTCCTAGGGGATTGGCCTCCCTTAGTTTTTTCCATAGGAGGATGGCCTCCTAAAGGTTTTTTTCCTAGGGGATGGACTCCCAGTTTTTCTAGGGGATGTTTTTTTTTGGCCTAGGGGAGTTTTTTCCTAGGGGATGGCCCTCCCTAGTTTTTTTTCCTAGGAGGGGATTGGCCTCCCTAGTTTTTTTTTTCCTAAGGGGATGGGCCTCCCTAGTTTTTTTCCCTAGGGGATGGCCTTTTTTTCCTTAGGTTGTTTTCCTAGGGGATGGCCTCCCTTAGTTTTTTTTCCTTAGGGGATGGCCTCCTTATTTTTTCCTAGGCGAATTTTTTTTGGCCTACCAAGGGCCTTTTTTTCCTAGGGGATTTTGGCCTCCCTAGTTTTTTCCCTAGGGGATCGGCCTCCCTAGTTTTTTTCCTAGGGGATGGCCTCCCATAATTTTGTTTTTCCTAGGGGATGGGCCCTCCCTAGTTTTTCTTCCTTAGGTGGGGATGGCCTCCCTAGTTTTTTTTCCTTAGGGGATGGGCCGCCTCCCTAGTTTTTTTTTCCATAAGGGGATGGACCTCCCTAGTTTTTGCTAGGGGGATTCCGGCCCCCTAGTCTTTTTTTCCTAGGGGATGGCCTTTCCCCTTAAGTTTTTTTTCCTAGGGGGATGGCATCCATAGTTTTTTTCCTTAGGGGATGGCCTCCCTATGTTTTTTTCCTAGGGGATGGCCCCCTAGTTTTTCCTAAGGGATGGCCTCCCTAGTTTTTTCCATAGGGGATGCCTCCCTAGGTTTTTTTCCCTAGGGGATGGCCTCCCTTGAGGTTTTTTTATTCCAGGGAATGGCCTACCCTAGTTTTTTTTCCTAGGGGATGGCCTACCTTAGTTTTTTTCCTTAGGAGATGGCCCTCCCTAGTTTTATTTTTTTCCTAGGGGATGGCCTCACCTAGGCCTTTTTTTCCCTAGGGATTTTTTTGGACCCATAAGGGGTTTTTATTCATGGAATGGCCTTCCCTAGTTTTTTTTAATAGGGGATTGGGCCTCCCTTAAGTTTTTTCTTTTAAGGCCGAGGGGATGGCCTCCTATTAGTTTTTTTCCTAGGAGGGGATGGACCTCCCACGGGTTTTTTCCCTAGGGGGAATGGCCTCCCTTATTTTTTTCCCATAGGGGGTGACTTTTTTTTCCCTAGGGGTTTTTTTTCCTAGGGGAGGCCATCCCTAGTTTTTCCCTAGGGGCTGGCCCCCTTGGTTTTTTCCCTAGGGAATGCCTCCACTTTAGTTTTTTGCCTTAGGGGATGCGGCCTCCCTAGTTTTTTTTCCCTAGGGGTCGGGGATGGCCTCCCTAGTTTTTTTCCTTAGGGGATGGCCTTTTCCCTAGGGTTTTTTTTATAGGGAATGGCCATCCCTAGCTTTTTTCCTAGGGGAATGGACCTCCCTAGTTTTTTTTCCGTAGGGGACTGGGCTCCTAGTTTTTTTCCCTAGTGGAATTGGCCTCCATAGTTTTTTCCTAGGCGATGGCCTCCCATAGTTTTTTTCCTAGGGGATGGCCTACCCTAGTTTTTTTTAGCTAGGGGATAGCCCATCCCTATTTTTTTTGCTAGGGGGAGGGACTCCCAATAGTTTTTCTTTTTTTCGCTAGGGGAGGGCCTCCCCTAGTGTTTTTTTCCTAGGGGATGGCCATCCCATAGTTTTGTTTTTTCCTAGGGGATGGCCATCCCTAGTTTTTTTTGCTAGGGGATGGGCCACCCCTATTTTTTTTCCTAGGGGATGGGCATCCTAGTTTTTTTGCTGAGGGGGATGGCTCCTACCCTAGTTTTTTTCCCTAGGGGATGGCACCGCCCTAGTTTTTTTCCTAGGGGATGGCCTGTACCCTATTTTTTTGATAGGGGGGGGGGGGATTTTGGGCCCCCCTCACCTTTTTTTATTTTTTTCTAGGGGATGGCCTCCCTATTTTTTTTCCTAGGGGAGTGGCCTCCCGAGTTTTTTTTCCTAGAGCGGGGATGGGCCTTCCCCTACTTTTTTTTTACCTAGGGGATGGCCTCCCTAGTTTTTTTTTTCCTAGGGGATGGCCTCCCTAGTTTTTTTTCCTAGGGGATGGCCTCCCTAGTTTTTTCCTAGGGGATGGCCGCCATATTTTTTTTTTGCTAGGGGATGCGGCCTCCCATATTTTTTTTTCCTTAGGGGATGGCCTCCCTAATTTTTTTTACCTAGGGGATTGGCCTCCCTAGTTTTTTTTCCGTTTTTTTCCCGGGGATACGCGGGTCGGAACCAGAAGAATTTATTTCTAGTGATAGAAATTAGTTTCTCGATACAATGTGGTTCGGATCCCACAATAATCTGTAGGTCCCGTTGCTAGGTAACCAATTGGTATCAAAAATAGTCACCTTAAAAATAGTCTAATCGTTTTTCGGGACCAGCCCCTAGGATAGCTTTTGTTAATCATCTCAGGTGGGTCTGTAAAACTCTAAGAGGGGATACTTTTTTTTCCTAGGGGATGGCCTCCCTAATTTTTTTCCTAGTGGATCACCTTCCTAGTTTCTTTTCATCTGGTATGGCCTACCTAGTTCCTTTTCCTAGCGGATGACCCTCCTAGTTTTTTCCCTAGGGGTTGGCCACTCTATTTTTTTCCTAAAATATTGCCTCTCTAGTTCCTTTTCCTAGTGGATCGCCTTCCTAGTTCCTTTTCATCTGGGATGGCCTCCCTAGTTCCTTTTCCTAGGGGATGGCCTCCCTGTTTTTTCCCTAAGGGATGGCCTCCCTAGTTTTTTTTCCTAGGGGATTGTCTCTCTAGTTCCTTTTCCTAGTGGATCGCCTACATAGTTCTTTTTCCTTGGGGATAGTTCCTTTTCCTAGGGGGTCACCTCCCTTGTTCCTTTTCAGTAGTAGTGTTACATTTTGTACAATGATTATTATTACCACATCATCATAGCTAAAACTAAAAATCTCAACGTCAATATAGGACATAAGATGTGACTGAAGGTGAGGAAGAAATATCTGCTAAGTGCCAAATGTCAGTCTGGTGACGTAACCGAGACTGATCAATTGCCTGAATTTTTTTTCCTATTACCTTCGTATCTATCAGAGTTAATCCCATTTCAAGGTAAAGATATGACAGATACTTTAAGTAGAACGTCCATTCCAACTCAAATTTTTGCTATGAGAAAACTAGGGCGAATGTTTATTATTAACTTGCTAAGCGAATGAAGGAAGAAACGACACGACCTCAAAAAAGGATAAAAGCCCGTCAATACTACCGCAGGCAGGAGGGGACCATACGTAGCCAACAAAGATTAGATATCAGTGGAAATGAGACTCTCTCTGCACGGTTCTTTGTAACCGAGTTAGGGGGGAAAACTGATCAAAAGCCCTTTGATGGTCAGCTCATTGGCGAGCGCCTGAAATATATACCTAAATAACCCTACTTAGATTCGTAATGGATTAGACTACTGCGTTATTAGAAGATCACTCATGAAAATAATGAAGTTCTCTGTTTAAATGGAAGCTGATGAGTTTTCATGTTTACAGGAGCTAGTTAATGTTTAAAAGTAGAAAACTAACGGATTGTAAGGCAAGGTTTCTGTGAATTTTAAAAATCAGTTTGTTTTTCATCGGTGGATTGCAATAGCGAAACAAGATATTAAATAATCAATTCAAAACGTCCTTTGCTGTAGGAAAGATTATCACCTTTAAGCCACTATTCCTACAGCGTGGAAAATAATATTAGGGCACCTGTATTATCCTTAAAACCGTCTGATAACCTCAGCAAATCTGGTTGGTTTATGAAACGTTTTATTTCATCGTTACATCTGTAATGTCAAGTAGATATCTGCAGAATATTAGGCGAGTCTGAAGAGGAAATTTGAATTAAAAATACAAAGATACATAAGTGATCTTTGTTAGTTATATTTTACTTGCTACAATTGATGCACCTGCGTTTCAAATTCATGAATATGAACGACCTTAATCGTACCAGTTTATGAGCATAAATAAAAAAACTTAAGGAGCAGAAACTATTGAGCTCGACAGCAAAAGTGTGTGCAAAGAAGAGAGAGAGAGAGAGAGAGAGAGAGAGAGAGAGTTAGTTTTTCTATTAACCATTCACACCGCACTACCGAAATGGGAAAAAAACGTAAATAAACGTTAATGCCTCATACGCTCTGGGGCTTGCTTTCCCAAGATGGCATCTTCGAGATATGCAGACGTTCTTTATGCATTATACTGCAGATTAAGCCGTTGTCAATATCGGAAATGTTTTTCACTTTTGAGAATATACGAGAGCGACGCTGTCGTGCCGATGGCGTTCGCGGTCCAAGTTATTTTTTTGCTAACTCTTTTCGAAGATACTTGTCTTGCGAAATACTACTCACTATATTACCGCCACGTGATCAGCTGAATATTTGCTTCACTTTTTTTTCTTTATTCCTCTTTAACTAAAGAAGATACTTGAGGCATGTGGCTGGGAGAGCTTTTATTTTCCTATTCAAAAACATTAGATATATATATGTTTTTTTATGAAGAATTATTTTTTCATCCATGGTAAATTGATGACAATGCAAGAATGTCATCGTAGAGGACTAAAATTAGAAATTGGAATTTTTGTATAAAGTAAAATACTTAATACATAATAAAGTTAATTTTTTTTATATCCTTTTGAAGAACGGCCTTTAGAAAAGGAGGGTTCTCTCTTGTGGCCTTGTCAAAACCCTCCATCGACAATTAAGTGACGTTAAAAGTCAGTTGAATTATACGGAGTTTTTTCTTTTTTTTTTTTTTAGTTGCAGATGAAGTGGGTAAGATGAAAGTAGGGAAGAGGAAGATAATAAAGAGCGACAAGATGTAGGGGATGGGGGACGGTTAGGATGAGAGTGTGAGAGCGAAGAGACATAGAAAATTCTTTTGTCCATAGGGAGGAAGGAACGGTTTGGGAGATGACGACGGGAAGAGGACAGAAAGTGGCAGGTAGTAAGGTCTTGTGAGAGCTTTCTGTGTCATAAGGCACCTATTTAGTACCACGCCCCCTCTAAGAGTTGGTCCTTCCCTCCACGACCCCCTTGCATCTGTGAGTGAAATTCCCTCCTAGATTAAAAAGAACCACTGTTCTAAGGGGGTGTATGTGACTCAAAAATGGGTGAATAGAACTGGAACCTCTCGGTGGAGTTATAATCCTACATGCCTCTCTATTGAGCGTAGATTTCTTTCCTCTTGAATGTTCTTTGTGGTCGCATCAGCTGAATATGTCTACCTCTTTGGTGATAGAAGTTCACTCTCGACGTGGTTCGAAAGTCACGTAGAGCCGTTGGTCCCGTTGCTGAATAACCACTGATTCCATGCAACGTAAAAACATCATACAAATCAACAATGTCAGCCTCTTTTCTATGGGTTTTATGCAAGTTTTACGTATTTCGTGGGTACGTAGCACCGTAAGAACAAAAAGACTTACAGGTGATTTAAAAATGGGTGGACATTCTAGGTGCTTCTACTAGGTATTACTTTCAGAATTTCACTTTTTGTTTCGTTAAATTATCTTTCTAGGCGCTTCAAGGTAATATTATGTCGGTCTCTTTCCAATGGGTTCTATTCCAGTTTAACTTATTTTTCCACTACTTAGTACCGTAGTCCTCTCAAATGCCCACTGGTTAAATCAATCGAGCAACTACTTTGCATTACCAATTTTTCGGAAGTTAAAAAATTCGTGCTTATGACTAAAAGTGCATTTTAGAATTAGGCGGTTTTTATCACTATACAAAATGAAGTGTTCCTCCTTCCGAAAGTGATAACGCCTGAGATAGACAGTCGTCTTGCTGGTAAGGGTAATAAATACTAATAAAATGGCAGAGTGATTAAAACGGAAAATAATGTTGTCCTTGGCACTCCTGTCTATTCATTGATAACCTCGAATGAGAGAGAGAGAGAGAGAGAGAGAGAGAGAGAGAGAGAGAGAGAGAATTCGGCGATTTTTTCATATGCCACTTCCAATGTCAAGATGTCTTTGCTTCCCCAAAGGAAATCCAATCCAAGCGCTACCGACATCCAGCAGCCACATTCCTGGTGGGAATCGGAATTGCCTCGTAATCTCTGTCATTGGCACTCAACTGCCATTCTCAAACTGCTGGTTGGTCCATTTATCAGCTCCCTTGTCCATCTTGTAGTTCATCTTTCCCCTTCTTATCTAAGGATGGCCTCAATAATAATAATAATCTCTTCTCTCAAATATAGATATATGTATTAATATCTTATATAATAATAATATATATATATATATATATAGGTAAATTAATATATGATTATATATATATATATATATATATATATATATATATATATATATACATATATATATATATATATATATATATAAACTATATACTATTTTGTATCCATTTATATAATTATTATATATATGTTATATATATACATATTATATATAGATATAATATATATATATTATAGATTATATATATCTATTATAATAATATATATATATGCATGTATGCATAAGCATTGTCTACGAAGGTCTGAATGCCTACATACTCGAATTTATACTATATTTTAAACCGATTTTCACTGAAGCCCTTTGAAAAGCTCAACAGGAAATGAAATGACAAGTGAGATCCATTTTATGTGTACACTGCACTACAACACAGAGAGAGCATCAACATATGTCAGGTTTTACGTAATCAATTTCCGAATTTGGGTACGCTTGAGTGACCTGTATATATACATACACACACACACACACACACACACATATATATATATATATATATATATATATATATATATATATATATATATATATATATTTATATATATATATACATATATATGTATATATATATACCCATTCACGCAAATTTTAAACGTTTTGCTGTCTTTTTCTTTTACGAAAAAGAAACGGTCATGCAAAAAGAATTTTTTTGCACACGGTCTTTGAAGTTACTCCACCCCACGCAAAAGGGGTGAAAAAAATGGTCAAAGAAGGGAAAGGCTTACAAAGGATTATTTCCTTAAATTTGGTCGTAAAATAAGCGATAAAAATTGCGAACAAATTGTCATGATGTATGAATGAAAACATTGATCAAAGATCGCAATATTTTACCAAACCTTAATATTTTGTTTATTGCCAAACTTCGCTATATTTAATTATTATTATTTTTTTTTTATCTTGATAGCTGTGACGGTTTATGTCTGTTTATAGAAAAATATTAATCACATTAAAGAAGAAACATCTATGAATGAGCCGATACTTATGTTACACAAATTTTAACTTCAGGATAAATACGTTAATGAGGCAGAGATAAAGAAAAACCTTTGTTCACACAAGAAAATAACGGTTA
>NC_061103.1:3830428-3852928 GCF_015104395.2 Macrobrachium nipponense | reverse complement strand
AAGAGGTCAACCAGATTGCTTGCAGGAATGTGATCAGACTAGAGACGCTAAAGATGACGTATACAATAAGTATGTAGGCTAAGATAACATGCCGTCACCTGTAGTCATTCAATTGTTTATAAACATTAGTCCAAGCTCCCTGCATGAGACAACTACCGCCTACGTGATCTGTAGCGTGTCTCATTTGATTGTGTGTTCGTATGAAACTATGTCATTGTATGTATGGTTATATGTTTCGAACTACTGTCTGTTCCTTCATAACTTGTAACAGAGATGGTAGACAGCAGAAGAGAGTTAGCTATCGTCATTTGAAGACCTGTACCTCTTTACCTAAGCTTTATCATGTAGAGGAATAGGATTAGCCATCATCATTGGCAGAAGCGATCAAGCTATCGTTATTAGAAGACTTGTACAATCATACCTGATCTTCACCATGTAAAACTTCAGAAGAATATATAATTTTTTATACTTAGTGTCTACAAGAAACCTCACCGAACCATGAGTTTAACACATCGTCGTAAAGATAATACCGACTTCCGTAAGTTGATCTTACAAAACCCCAGACACTCCATTGAAGATGGAAGTGCAATACCAACCGACTTAGCGTATAGATTATCGCAAGTCTAACACTACCTCATAGGGCGCCTTATCATACAAGGCACACAATCCCTAATATATATATATATATTATATATATATATATATATATATATATATATATATATGTATATACATATATATATATATATATAATATATATATATTATAATAATACGATATTATATATTAATATAATGTATGTATGGTAGTATCAAGCGCAGATAAGTTAATTAACGTCCGTAACAACATTAAAATAGGTTAGAGCTCTTCGAATGTGACACTGGACCTCATGTCTGAAATGAAAAGCCGCTTCGCAACTCCAACGAAACCGAAATGAGAATAGGAAATGAGATTAATGTGCAGGAATAGAGTAGGAGAATATACCAAGAGATTACCTTACCTTTCGGTGAAAGATTATGGATCATGCAAAGAAGTGGAAGGAGAAGCAGTCTCCTTAGGGATAGGAAATGCAGTCAAGTTCAACGCATTAGGTTATCTTATAATATATTCTGTGAATGGTGACCAACAGCCTTATATAATGTACGGTAATGGGATTACCCGCGTTTATTAACTATTTTAGAAAAAATGACGTCTAATTAGTAGCGGAGAGCGTTGCGCGACATAAAAACCCCCCCCAAAAAAAAAAAAAGTGGGGATAATTAAATGAAGAAGATATATTTCGACCAGGGATCTTCTTCATTCTTTTCTGAGCAATTTCCTTTGTGCTCAAGGAATTCGATTATACCAGTAAAGAAAAGAAGGTGAAGAGTGAATAACCTAAGGTCCTTTAGAAGCAGAGACAGAGAAATTGTGGATCAGCTTATTCATTGAATAAATTCAGAGTAAGAATAGCAAGAGAAGAATGCAAAGGTCGATGATTGAGACGTAGATGAAAATGGATAGGAATTTGCAACGAAAAGGTCACGTACAGCAATGGGGGCGTGAACTTGAAGAGAACAGGAATGAAATTAATCGGGAATGTATGGAATGTGATGAGATTCCTGAGAGGAAGAATAACGTAAGGAAAAAGGAGAGAGAGAGAGAGAGAGAGAGAGAGAATAAATGGGTAGATATGAACCTGGAAAGGTGGACGGAAGGGTCATGAGAAGAAGGCAGAATAGCCTTGAATAAATAAGACTCTCCTCTCTCTCTCTCTCTCTCTCTCTCTCTCTCTCTCTCTCTCTCTCTCATACACTTTATATTTAAAGACAATTCGTATATTTTGATTTTTTTTTCAGTAGTAGTGTTATAATTTGTACATATTATTACTTCATCATCATAGCTAAAACTAAAACTCCAATGTGCAAAAAAATTGAGCTCCATAGATTACATGAATTATAAGGAACTATAAGTACTTTTGTACTTATTACATTTAACTGTTACCTAAGATTATAGTCTCCAATCCCTGTTATAATAATGGGCCCTTATCTTCATTTAAATTCTTTAATCAAAGGAAGAAACATACCATCTACTTCCCTCTAAATCTAAACCTTAGGTTATTCACAATGTCAAATATATTGCAAGTCTGCGTTTCAAGGTAACATATTTTCCGTCATTAGCCTGCGCCTTTATTTGAGCTGCATTCCCGAATAGTATTAGATTATCGTAAGCGGTTTAACTAAATAGAGAACTATTACTGTGTTTCCAGACGTAACACGTTCTTTATAATAATTGGTTTTAATTCATATGAAGCATAGTTTCCATGGCAAATGTTTTGTCACTTCGGTATGACGATACTGAATTCGGCAACGAGAAAATTACTGGCATTAAAATCGGTGAAATTCAGAGCAGCATATGTCACTGCGAACCAAGGGCTATGAATTCAGCTAGGCTGAGTTACATCAGCTGCTACAGAAGCAGCCCATTCGGGAGAAAACGTCAATACAGGACATAGTAAGATGTGACTGAAGGTGAGGAAGAAATATCTTACTAAATGCAAAATGTCAGTGTGGTGACGTAACCGAGATTGGTCAATAGCCCTGAATTTTTTTCCTTTTACCTTCGTATCTATCGGAGTTAATCCCATTTCAAAGCAAAGATATGACAGATACGTTAAGTAGGACGTCCATTCCGGCTCGAATTTTTTGCTACGAGATAAACAAGGGTGGATGCTTATTATTTACAAGCGAATGAAGGGAAAAGCGACAAGACCTCAAAAAAAGATAAAAGCCCGTCAATACTACCGCAGGCAGGAGGGGACCATACGTAGCCAACAAAGATTAGATATCGGTGGAAATGAGACTCTCTCTGCTCGGTTCTTTGTAACCGAGTTAGGGGGGAAAACTGATCAAAAGCCCTTTGATGGTCAGCTCATTGGCGAGCGCCTGAAATACCTAAGTAACCCTGCTTAGATTCGTAATGGATTAGACTACAGCGTTATTAGAAGATCACTGATGGAAATAATGAAGTTCTCTCTGCTTAAAGGGAAGCTGATGATGAGTTTTCATGTTTACAGGAGTTAGTTAATGTTTTCAAGTAGATAAGTAACGGATTGTAAAGGAGGTTTTTTGTGAATTTTAAAAATCAATTTGTTTTTCGTTCGTGAATTGCAATAGCAAAACGAGATGTTAAATAAGCAGTTCAAAATGTCCTTTGGCCCCTATCTATAAACACTTTCATTCCTTTCCCCGTACCTCCGTTCATATTCTCTGTCTTCCATCTCACTGTCCACCCTCTCCTAACAATTGTTCCATAGTGCAACTGCTTTGAGGCTTCCCTCCTGTTACACCTTTCAAACCTTTTACTGTCAATTTCCGTTTTCAGCGCCGAACGGCCTTAGTTGCCCCAGTGCTTGGCATGATGCCAAACATCTATGTTAATATAAAAACTTACCGAGTGTGACAGGTGCGTGTATGTTATATTGTACAGGTATCTCTTCTTCCTGGAAGTGTCTGAGAACGATTTCCACGAGGAAGCGGTTATTAGCATGACCGCCGTCAAGAGGGAGGGGGGAGGGCACCTTCCGCATCATATAATAACCTGAAATATTAAGAGAAGTCTGAGTATGGATGGACATCGATATAATTCGAGGTATATGAAGGCGGCAGCAACCGGGCCGTATCCGCTTATGGCGTATTGTGTGGAATTTTTTGTATAGTATGGAATTTTTTATAGCCCGAAATTTTCGCTGAACTTTCCCATGGCTGAAATACCTAATTGTCATACATGCATTTATATACATACATACATACAACATACATACATACATACATACATACATACACACACACACACACATATATATAAATATAATGCATTATAGGAATTTATAAATTTATACAATACATATATATATATATATATACTATATATATATATAACACATAAAGATTTAGATCACATGATAAAGGAGTTTTAAATAATAAATGCATAAATGATATATATGTATATGTATGTATGTTGTATATTTGTACATCAGTAATATTTGAACGTCACTCAGTTAAAGAGAAAGAAAATTTTCATTTTATGAAGAACGCAAAAATTCGAGGATATTTGCTTTTCCAATCCAATAGCTCCGACTATAAACAGCGTCTTAGGGCGTCTCCTCAAAATTTCCAAGCACTTCGAATCCTCCGGAAGCGAAAACGGCTTCGAAAGTTGTTGTGGAGGCTCCTCCTTGAGTAAGGCAGAATCGAGAAAGTCTTCCTTCAGACGAGTCTGAAGATGATTCATGACTCTCGTTAGGAATCCACAAGAGAGGAGGAAGCCTCGTTTTTGGAGACGAGAAAGGAATCTGAAGCCCGCTTCGGATCCTGAAGATTTGTTCGAGGCCGGAAGTGCCATTTTCCTGTATGTGGCAGATTCTAAAGATAGGCCGAGTGCGCGGTACTGCAATCTTTACAAATGAAAATGTCTTCATTATATCAACTATTGTGTAATACTTTGCTTGGACTAGTTGCTAGCTGCAAGCCAGCTACTAGGAATATTTTGGAAGAAGTTGCTTCTTATTATACTGTTATACCAGGATCGGATTTCGACTTGGACATCGTCTTGACGAAGGTGCCGAAAGAGAAACCGATTTTAGATTGTGGATTGGCCGCAGGAGTCACTGCAACGATTGTTGGTACTTGTTGCGTTGCAGCTGCTTCTGTTGGATTATATGCTTATAAGAAATATGGAAACCTCAGAAAAGTTTTGAAGGACCTTGATAATCAAAAGAATGACTCAGATGCAGAGAACAGGAAATTACAAGAGATGTTAGAAGAGAGGGACCGAATGCTACAGGAAGCGGAACGAGGCAAGAATAAACTCGAAGAGGAATACGAAGAGGATGTGTGGAAATTGAACGACAGGATAAACGAGTTGGAAATGGAAAAAGAGGACACGAACGAGGAACTTGTAAGTGCTCTCCGCCATGGCAAGGAGATGGAAGCTTTGCTGGAAGACGCGAGAGCACGAGAACTTGAGATGAAGAGTTCTTTGTTATCCCTGGAAGAAAGGCTCCAGCAGAAAGATTGCCAGATCGAAGATTTGTTGAGCAACGAACGAAAACTGAAATCCGAAAAACAACAGCTGGCCAAAAAAATTGAACGAGATGAAAAGCAGATGGAGTCACTGTTGGCGGAACTAAAAGAGACTGAGTACGAGGTGGGCCTTTGCTTTAACATCATAGAAGAAAAAGAGAAGAATCTGAAAGATCACTTTGAAGGAGAGATCAAGAAGAAGGATGATGTGATTGCAAGCCTACAAAACAAACTTGAGAATGCTCTCCACCAAAAGAAGGAGATGGAAACCTTAATGGAAGAAGCACGCGCACGAGAGGCTGAAATGAAGAGTACTTTGAGATCCGAGGAAGAAAAGCTCGAGCAGAGGGATCGCCAATTAGAAGAGTTGTTAAGTGTCGAGCGAAGACGTGAAGTGGAATCCGAACAACTAAATGAGAAACTTAAGAAACAGGAAAAGGTGATTGAGAGCTTGCTGGAACGTGCGAATGGGTTACAAAACGAGCTGGAGAACTGCTTTAGGCTCTTAGACGAAAGTAAGGACTGTAAACTGTATCTTGAAGGCGAGATCCAGAAGAAGAATAAGGTGATAGAAAGCCTACAAAACAAACTTGAGGATGCTCTCCAACGTGAAAAGGAAATAGAGAGCTTGTTAGTAGAAGCAAAACAAAACGAAAGAAAAATAAACGTTTTCAAGGAACAGTTGGAGAATAGGAATAGTCAAGTAAAAGAATTGTTACTTGAAGTTGAGAGGTTTAAAGGTGAAAATCAAGCGATGGAACAGAAATTGGCAAATGCTCTAAGAGAAGCGGGGCTAGAGCAACAACTACTAAGGAAGCAGGCAGAAGAACACGTGGAAATAAGCTTATACTGGCAGCAGAAGTTTGAGGAAGCTAACAAGGAGGTTGAGACGTTGAAGCATCGTGAAGAGGACCTTGCAAAAAAACTGAAGGACTGTGAGGCAGAAGTGAAAAAGGCAAACAACAAGATAAGGGAGATTTTGAACAATGAAGATAAATATATGCTGATGGCACTTTTGCATGGAATTGCCGAGAGGAATTTCCATCTTGAACACATTGCATTCGAGTATGGAAATGAAAATCAGCAAAAGAATACTGAAGAAGAGAAAGACGAAGACCTGCTTGATCAAATGCAGAGAAGAAAGGTGGAACAATATAACAGAGCCCAACAAGAGAGGAACAATTACGCGATGCAATGGGGCGATTTAACCCAGATGTTGGAAGCTCTAATGTGTGGAGATGAAAGTCTGCCAGAACTGACGAATGTAGTTTCTGGTCAGAATTCTGATATTGAGACCCACAGATGTGGAGTTGTGTTTCTGAACACAGATGATGAAACTCCTGATCAAGGCCATGATGACAGACACACAAGGAATGAGATTCAGATTTTGCAGAGACAATATGATGAAGTATCAAGACAGCTGAAAGAGGCGAAAGATAGGCTTCAAGAGGCTGAAGAGAAGGCGCAGGAGCTACAGGGCAAGCTGAGAGAGGCAGAATATAAGCTGACCCAAAAGAGCACCCAAATGGAAACTCTTGATCGCCGAGCTGTGCTCAAATCGAGGGCAGACCGGTGTATTGATGATCAAGATTTTGATTCTGCTCTTGCTCTCTTGAAAGTCATCATAAAACAGTATGGCAACGAGTTAGAGTGTCGGGTAAAGGAGGTAAGATGTTTGTTGACACTAGCCAGGACAGACGAGGCCGAGGATGTGCTAAATGATCTTCCCAAAGAATTCAAAGAGTCTTTTGTTATCAAAATAGAGTCAGCTTTGCTGAGTGCCTGCAATTTGGAGTTCGGGAAGTCCAGAAAGCTTTTGTCACAGGTGCTAGATATATGCCCAAATCACCCAAGGGCATTGATAGCAGAAAAATTTGTAGAGCAGAGGATGCTATGGGAAGCTTTACCTGGGATGATTGATGCCCCAAGGACTATGAGACTGCCCTGTAAAATATTGCTGTGGGGCCATGTCTTTGGGATGTCTCTATCCTTGGGTATCCGTCGACTTGGCCCCCCAGAGTTAAAAAAGGACAAACATTTTTTTTTGTGCAACACGCTTTGGAAAGGAAAGTTTTTTTAGAAAGAGGCATGTGAATGCCCCCCCTTTCCTCGGTGTTCTTTTGCTGTGGACGAGGATCAGGAGGACTGCAGGTTACGACTGGGATTGTGCTTCTTATTACTAGGAAGACACACAGATGCTATTACTGAGTTTGCAAAATTAGAAGAGGATGAAAAGGGAGAATACTTGGTATCACTGGCTGAAGACCTGGAGAAAATGCAACAATATGGTTGCCCTTACAAAGTTCTAGGTATTAAAACAGATGTTGCTCAGGATGAAATAAGGAATGCATACAGAAGGAGTGCCCTAAAATACCACCCCTGATAAAAACCGATGAGGCTGACAAAGACAAAATGCATTTGCTTAATGCTTCAAATCAATTGTGCAAACGATTTATTAAGTAATAAAAAGGAGAGGAAAAAAATATGACAACACCAGGCAAGCTGTTGAAGAGTATGCCGCTGAAGTATTTAAAAATCCTAACCTACCAGAATGGTTAGATGATGACGAGGACGATGAATCAGAAAGTGATTGCGACTTTGAATATAATTCTGATTCTGATGACGAATCTGAATCTGATTCAGAGGATGATTCTGATGAATCTGAATCTGATTCAGAGGATGATTCTGATGATGAAGCGAATTTAACATTAATGGAATGTTCCCACAGTGATCATCTAGATAATGAATCAAGTGTTGGCCAACTGGAGGAGGAGGATGACGATTCATATGAAGAATTGGACGATGAGGAGGACGAAGATGAAGATGATGCAAGGGAAGATATTCCTAACAAGGAATGGCTTGAAGAATCAGATGAGGAAGATGATGAATTTGATGCTGATGATGAAGATGATGAAGATGATGATGGATGGGAAGATATTCCTTACGAGGGATGTCTTGAAGAATCTTCTGAGGAAGGTGATGAAATTGACTCTACATCTGGCGAAGAATCACAAGATGAATGTGATAGCGATTCAGTCGAGGAGTCTGATGATGACTCTGATGATGAATAATGAAGGAGCCTAATAAGATTGCTCAGATAAGGAGGTTCCCCAAGAAAATCTTGAGCTTAGGGAGAACGTTCCCCCCAGAAAAAAGAACTGGGGAGGCGATGCTTACTGCCCACGCCTCTTGGTAGCCCTGCACAGCAGGAGAGAGAAGCCCAGTCTGAATGCTTTGCAGGAGACTCTCTTCCTCCAGACGTCGGTACAGATGGCCCTGCCCACAAGCATCCCTGGCAAGCGAACTAATCGGATCTTCTGTCTGTGGTGGTCTTCCCATCACCACTGGCCCCCACCTGCCCCCCACGACTCCCCCCAATCTCCAGTGCTCACATAGGTGCAGCAGATCACCCATGCACCATCCCCCCCCTCCCCCCTGTGAGCATTGGAGATTAATGTGGTGGGGATGGTTGTGGCTTGGGAAGATCGCTGCCAGTGGATGGAGGCTCCTGATTGGTTCCCTTATCAGGAATGCTGGCAGGCAGTGCTATCCATACCAACGTCTGGAGGAAGAGTCTCTCCTGCACTGCATCTAGACTGGGCTTCTCTTTCCTAATGTGCAGGATTCTCCAGGATCATTTAAAGAGGCAAGCAGCCAGTGAAAACACTAGGGAGACGATCTCCCAGCACAAAGAACTTGGGAGGCGATCCCCGAGGGAAAAAACTGAGGAAGGGGTCCCCTAGGAAGCAAAAAAAGGGAGGCAATACCATAGGAGAAAACTGGGGAGATAAGCTCCAAGGGCTTGAGAGGCAAGCATGAAAGATGCTGCCTGCCATCGTCCCTGGCAGGTGAACCAGTCAGGAGTCTCTATCTGCTGGCAGCAATCTGCCCATCACCACCACCACCCCTACTCTCCAACACATGCATAGGTGCAACAGATATTGCACCATTCCCCTTTGCAAGCACTGGAGATTCAGCTGGTGGTACAGGAAGATCACTGCCAATGGATGGAGGCTCCTGATTGGGTTTTTTTTTTTTTTTTTTGGTTTTGCTTGCTAACGGACAATTACTGCCAACGCTTCCATGAAGCCCTGCACATCAGGAGAGAGATGCCCAGTCTAAATGGCGTGTGTGCAAGAGACTCTTCTTCCAGATAGTGGTATGGATGGCACTTGCCGGCCAGCATCCCTGATGAGGGAACCGGTCGGAAACCTCCATCCACTGGCAGCGATCTTCCCAGCACAACCATCTCCACCACCGCCCCCAATCTCCAGAGCTCACATAGGTGCAACAGATGGTTGCGCCCCACCCCCCCAACTTGTGAGCAATGGAGATAAAGGTGTTGGGGATGGTTGTGCTGGGAAGATCGCTGCCAGTTGATGGTGGTTTCCGACCAGCTCCCTCGCCAGGGATGCTGGCCGGCAAGTGCCATCCATACCAATATCTGGAAGAAGAGTCTCTTGCACAACACGCCATTTAGACTGGGCATCTCTCCTCCTGATGTGCAGGGCTTCATGGAAGCGTTGGCAGTAATTGTCCGTTAGCAATCAAACCTATCAGGAGCCTCCATCCATTGGCAGTGATCAAAAATTCCCCTGTACCACCAGCTGAATCTCCAGTGCTTGCAAAGGGAGAATGGTGCAACTATGTTGCACCTATGCAAGTGTTGGGGAGAGTAGGGGTGGTGGTGGTGATGGGCAGATTGCTGCCAGCAGATAGAGACTCCTCAACTGGTTCACTGCCAGGGGAAGATTGGCAAGGCACCGCGCTTCTGTCTCCCTTCCCAAGCCCTTGATTGATTACTACCCAATCCTTTTTCCTGGGGTTTGATTTCAGCTTTTCCTAGTGGATCCACCTGCCCACTCTTTTTCCTTGTGGGATCACCTCCATAGTTGATCCTAGGGATCACCTCCCTAGTTTTTTTCTCTTACGGGATCACCTCCCCTGTTTTCCTTCCTAGGAGGTTGCCTCCCCATTTTTTTCCCTAGGGGGTCGCCTCCCCAGCTCTTTGTGCTGGGTGATCGTCTCCCTGGTGTTTTCACTGGCTGTTTGCCTCTTTAGAGCTTCCTGGGGAATCTTGCACATCAGGAGAGGGAAGCCCTTTTCTGAGGGTTCACCTTCCCAGCTCTCTTTTTTTTTTCTTATGGGGGTCAAGCCTCCCAGTTCCTTTTTTTTTTCTAGGGTCCCATTGCCTCCCTAGTTCCTTTTCCTATGGGGTATTGCCTTCCTACGTTCCTTTTCCTAGGATGGCCTTCCTAGTTCCTTTTTCCGTAGGGGATGCCTATTGGCCTCCCTAGTTCCTTTTCCGTAGGGTATTGCCTCCCTAGTTCATTTTCCTAGGGGATGGCCTTCCTAGTTCCTTTTTCCTAGGTTGATGGGAGCTACAACTTTCCTTTTCCTAGGGGATGGACTCCCTAGTTCCTTTTTCCTAGGAGATGGCTCCTAATTTCCTTTTCCTAGCGGATGGCCTCCCTAGTTTTTATTCTAGGGTACGGCCTCCTTAGTATTTTTTCCTAAGGGATGGCCTCTAGTTTTTTTCCTAGGGGATGGCCTCCCTAGTTTTTTCCCTAGGAGATGGCCTCCCTAGTATTTTTTCCTAGGGGATGGCCTCTAGTTTTTTTCCTAGGGGATGGCCTCCCTAGTTTTTTTCCTAGGGGATGGCCTCCCTATTTTTTTCTTAGGAGATGGCCTCCTTAGTTTTTTTCCTAGGGGATGGGCCCTCCTAGTTTTTTTTTCCTAGGGGATGTCAACCCTAGTTTTTCCTAGGGGATGGCCTCCCTAGTTTTTTTTCTAGGGGATGGCCTCCCTAGTTTTTTTCTCTAGGGGATGGCCTCCCTATTTTTCTTAAGGGAGATGGCTCCTTAGTTTTTTTTCCCTAGGGGATTGGCCTCCCTAGTCTTTTTTTCCAAGGGGGATGTCAACCCCTAGTTTTTTTCCTAGGGGATGGCCTCCCTAGTTTTTTCCTAGGGGATGGCCTCCCTAGTTTTTTTTCCTAGGGGATGACCTCCCCTAGCTTTTTTTCCTAGGGGAATGTCAACCCTAGTTTTTTCCCTAGGGGATGGGCTCCCTAGTTTTTCTTCCTAGGAGATGGCCTCCCTAGTTTTTTTTCCTAGGAGATGGCCTCCTAGTTTTGTTTTTTTTTCCTAGGGGATGTCAACCTAGTTTTTTCCCTAGGGGATGGGCTCCCTAGTTTTTTCCTTCCTAGGAGATGCCTCATCCCTAGTTTTTTTTTTCATAGGAGATGGCCTTCCTAGTTCCTTTTCCTAGGGTATTGCCTCCCTAGTTCATTTTCCTAGGGGATGGCCTTCCTAGTTCCTTTTCCTAGGTGATGGGCTCCCGACTTTCTTTTCCTAGGGGATGGACTCCCTAGTTCTTTTCCTAGGAGATGGCCTTCCCTATTCCTTTTCCTAGCGGATGCCTCCCTAGTTTTTATTCTAGGTAGGCCTTAAGGATTTTTTCCTAACAGGCCTCCCTAGTTTTTTTTTTCCTAAGGGGATGGCTCCAGTTTTTCCCTAGGGGATGGCCTCCCTTAGTATTTTTTTTCCCTAGGGATGGCCTCCCTAGTTTTTTCCTAGGGGATGGCCTCCATAGTTTTTTTTCCCTAGATGGCATCCCTAGTTTTTTTTCCTAGGGGATGTGGCAACCCTAGTTTTTTCCAACCTAGGGGATGGCCTCACCCTAGGGGTTTGGTTTTTTTCCCTAGGGGTATGGCCTCCTAGTTCCGTTTTTTTCCTAGGGGATGGCCTCCCTAGTCCTTTTTTCCTAGGGGATGTCAACCCTAGTTTTTTTCCTAGGGGATGGCCTCCCTAGTTTTGTCTCCTAGGGGAGTTTCAACCTAGTTTTTTCCCATAGGGGATGGCCTCCCTAGTTTTTTCCTAGGGGATGGCCTCCCTAGTTTTTTCCTAGGTGGATGTCAACACCCTAGATTTTTTACCTCAGGGGATGGCCATCTCTAGGTTTTTGTTTTTTTTCCTAGGGGATGACCTCCCTAGCTTTTTTGCTAGGGGATGTCCAACCCTAGTTTTTTTTCCTAGGGGATGTCAAACCCTAGTTTTTTCCTAGGGGATGCCGCCTAGTCCAGGAGGGGATTGGCCTTTTTCCTAGTTTTTTCCTAGGGGATGGCCTCCATAGTTTTTTTTCCATAGGGGATGCCTCACTAGTTTTTCCCTAGGAGGGGATGGCCCGCCCCCTAGTTTTTTTTCCTAGGAGAGACCTCCCTAGTTGTTTTTCCAGATAGCCCTCCCTAGTTTTTTTCCTAGGGGATGTCCCACCCTGGTTTTTCCCTAGATGGCCTCCCTCCGTTTTTTCCTAGGGGATGGCCTCCTAGTTTTTTCTTCCTAGGGGATGGCCTCCCTAGTTTTTTTCCCTAGGGGATGTCCAACCCTAGTTTTTTTTCCTAGGGGATGGCCCTTTTTTTTCCTAGGTTTTTTTCCCATAGGGGATGGCCTCCCTAGTGTTTTGGTTTCCTAGGGGATGGCCTCCCATAGGTTTTTTTCTAGGGGATGTCAACCCTAGTTTTTTTCCTAGGGGGTGGCCTCCTAGGTTTTTCAGTTTTTTCCCTCCTAGGGGATTTCAACCCTAGTTTTTTTTTTTTTTTTTTTTTTTTTTTTTTTTTCGATATGGGTATGGCCTCCTAGTTTTTTCCTAGGGGATGGCCTCCCTAGTTTTTTTCCTAGGGGATGTCAACCCTAGATTTTTTCCTAGGGGATGGCCTCCCTAGTTTTTTTTCCTAGGGGATGACCTCCCTAGCTTTTTTGCTAGGGGATGTCAACCCTAGTTTTTTTTCCTAGGGGATGTCAACCCTAGTTTTTTTCCCTAGGGGATGGCCTCCCTAGATTTTTTCCTAGGGAATGGCCTCCTAGTTTTTTTTTTCCTAGGGGATGGCCTCCCTAGTTTTTTTCCTAGGGGATGTCAAACCTTAGTTTTTTTCCTAGGGGATGGACCTCCCCTAGGTTTTTTTCCTAGGGGATGGCCTCCCTAGTTTTTTTCCTAGGGGATACGCGGAACCAGAGGAATTTATTTCTGGTGATAGAAATTAATTTCTCGATACAATGTTGTTCGGATCCCACAATAATCTGTAGGTCTCGTTGCTAGGTAACCAATTAATTGGTTTCCTAGTCACGTAAAAATATCTAATCATTCTTTGGGCCAGCCCTATGGGAGCTGTATTCAGCTCAGTGGTTCTGGGTAAAAAACTAAAGATATTGCTTTTTACAAGGGGATGGCCTCCTAGTTTTTTTTCCTAGGGGAATGGCCTCCCCTAGTTTTTTTTTTTTTTTGTTTTTTTTTTGCTGGGGAATAACAACCCTAGTGTTTTTCCTAGGGATGGCCCCCCCTCCCCCCCCCCTAGTTTTTTTCCTAGGGGATGTCAAACCCTAGTTTTTTTCCTAGGGGATGGCCTCCTTAGTTTTTTTTCTACAGGATATCAACCCTAGTTTTTTTCCTAGGGGATGGCCTCCCTAGTTTTTTTCCCAGGGGATGGCCTCCGTAGTTTTTTTCCTAGGGGATGTCAACCCTAGTTTTTTTCCTAGGGGATGTCAACCCTAGTTTTTTTCCTAGGGAATGGCCTCCCTAGTTGTTTTCCTAGGGGATGTCAACCCTAGTTTTTTTCCTAGGGGATCGCCTTCCTAGTTTTTTTCCCTAGGAGATGGCCTCCCTAGTTTTTTTCCTAGGAGATGGCCTCCCTAGTTTTTTCCTAGGAGATGGCCTCCCTAGTTTTTTTCCTAGGGGATGGCCTCCCTAGTTTTTTTTTTTTTTTCCTAGGGGATGGCCTCCCTAGTTTTTTCCTACGGGATGGCCTCCCTAGTTTTTTTCCTAGGGGATGTCAACCCTAGTTTTTTCCTAGGGGATGGCCTCCCTAGTTTTTATTTTTTTTTTTTTTTTCCTAGGGGATGTCAACCTAGTTTTTTTCCTAGGGGATGTCAACCCTAGTTTTTTACGTAGGGGATCGCCTCCCTAGTTTTTTTCCCTAGGAGATGTCCTCCCTAGTATTTTTTCCTAGGGGATGGCCTCCCTAGTTTTTTTCCTAGGGGATGGCCTCCCTAGTTTTTTTTCCTAGGGGATCGCCTCCCTAGTTTTTTTCCTAGGAGATGGCCTCCCTAGTTTTTTTTCCTAGGGGATGTTCTCCTTAGTTTTTTTCCTAGGAGATGGCCTCCCTAGTTTTTTTCCTAGGAGATGGCCTCCCTAGTTTTTTTCCTAGGGGATGGCCTCCCTAGTTTTTTTCCCTAGGGGATGGCCTCCCTAGTTTTTTTCCTAGGGGATGGCCTCCCTAGTTTTTTTCCTAGGGGATGGCCTCCCTAGTTTTTTTCCTAGGGGATGGCCTCCCTAGTTTTTTTCCTAGGGGATGTCAACCCTAGTTTTTTTCCTAGGGGATGGCCTCCCTAGTTTTTTTCCTAGGAGATGGCCTCCCTAGTTTTTTTTCCTAGGGGATGTCAACCCTAGTTTTTTTCGTACGGGATCGCCTCCCTAGTTTTTTTCCCTAGGAGATGGCCTCCCTAGTTTTTTTCCTAGGGGATGGCCTCCCTAGTTTTTTCCTAGGGGATGGCCTCCCTAGTTTTTTTTCCTAGGGGATCGCCTCCCTAGTTTTTTTTCCCTAGGGGATGGCCTCCCTAGTTTTTTCCTAGGGGATGGCCTCCCTAGTTTTTTTCCTAGGGGATGGCCTCCTCCCTAGTCTAGGGGATTGTCAACCCTAGTTTTTTCCTAGGGGATCGCCCTCCTAGTTTTTTTTCCCTAGGAGATGGCCCCTCCCTAGTTTTTCTTTCCTAGGAGATGGCCTCCCTAGTTTTTTTCCTAGGAGATGGCCTCTCTAGTTTTTTTCCTAGGGGATGGCCTCCCTAGTTTTTTTTCCTAGGAGATGGCCTCCCTAGTTTTTTTTTCTAGGAGATGGCCTCCCTAGTTCTTTTTCCTAGGGGATGGCCTCCCTAGTTTTTTTTTTTTTTTTTTTTTTTTTTCCTAGGATATGGCCTCCTAGTTTTTTTTTTTTTTTTCCTAGGGGATGGCCTCCCTAGTTTTTTTCCTAGGGGATGGCCTCCCTAGTTTTTTTTCCTAGGAGATGGCCTCCCTATTTTTTTTCCTAGGGGATTGCCTCCCAATTTTTTTTTCCTATGAGATGGCCTCCCTAGTTTTTTTTCCTAGGGGATGGCCTCCCTAGTTTTTTTTCCTAGGAGATGGCCTCCCTAGTTTTTTTTCCTAGGGGATGGCCTCCCTAGTTTTTTTTTCCTAGGGGAAACACGGAACCAGAGGAATTTATTTCTGGAGATTGGAAATTAATTTCTCGATACAATGTGGTTCGGATCCCACAATAATCTGTAGGTCCCGTTGCTAGGTAACCAATTGGTTCCTAGTCACGTAAAAATATCTAATCATTCGGGCCAGCCCTATGACAGCTGTTATTCAGCTCAGTGGTCTGGTAAAACTAAGATATACATTTTCCTAGGGGATGGCCTCCCTAGTTTTTTTCCTAGAGGATGGCCTCCCTATATTTTTTATTAGGGGATGGCCTTTCTAGTTTTTTTCCTAGGGATGGCCTCCCTATTTTATTCCCTAGGAGATGGCCTCCCTAGTTTTTTTCTATGGGATGGCCTCCCTATATTTTTTCCTAAGGGATGGCCTTTCTAGTTTTTTCCTAGGGATGACCTCCCTATTTATTTCCTTAGGGGATGGCCTCCCTAGTTTTTTTTTCAAGGGGATGGCCTCTCTAGTTCCTTTTCGTAGGGGATGGCCTTCCTAGTTTCTTTTCATCTCGTATGGCCTACCTAGTTCCTTTTCCTAGCGGATGACCCTCCTAGTTCCTTTTCCTAGGGGATGGCCTCCCTAGATTTTATTTCGTAGGGGATGGCCTCTCTTGTTCCTTTTCCTAGGGGATGGCCTCTCTAGTTCCTTTTCCTAGGGGATTGCCTCCTTAGTTTCCTTTTCCGAGGGGATGGCTCCCTAGTTCTTTTCCTATGGGAAGGGGAATTCCTCCTAAGTTCCTTTTCCTAGGGGATGGCCTCCCTAGTTCCTTTTCCTAGGGGATGGCCTCCCTAGTTTTTTTCCTAGGGGATGGCCTCCCTAGATTTTTTTTCCTAGGGGATGTCCTCTCTATTTTTTTTTTCCTAAAAGATGGCCTTTCTAGTTCCTTTTCCTAGGGGATGGCCTCCCTGTTTTTTTTCCTAAGGGATGGCCTCCATAGATTTTTTTTCCTAGGGGATGGTCTCTCTATTTTTTTTTCATAGGGGTTGGCCTCTCTAGTTCCTTTTCCTTGGGGATAGTTCCTTTTTCTAGGGGATCACCTCCCTTGTTCCTTTTCAGTAGTAGTGTTCCATTTTGTACAATGATTATTAATACTTCATCATCATAGCTAAAACTAAAAATCCCAACGTCAATATAGAACATAAGATGTGACTGAAGGTGAGGAAGAAATATTTGCTAAGTGCCAAATGTCAGTCTGGTGACGTAACCGAGACTGATCAATTGCCCTGAATTTTTTTTCCTATTACCTTCGTATCTATCAGAGTTAATCCCATTTCAAGGTAAAGATATGAGAACGTCCATTCCAACTCAAATTTTTGCTATGAGAAAACAAGGGTGAATGTTTATTATTAATAACTTGCTAAGTGAATGATGGAAGAAACGACGCTACCTCAAAAAAGGATAAAAGCCCGTCAATGCTACCGCAGGCAGGAGGGGACCATACGTAGCCAACAAAGATTAGATATCGGTGGAAATGAGACTCTCTCTGCACGGTTCTTTGTAACCGAGTTAGGAGGGGAAAACTGATCAAATGCCCTTTGATGGTCAGCTCATTGGGGAGCGCCTGAAATATATACCTAAATAACCCTACTTAGATTCGTAATGGATTAGACTACTGCGTTATTAGAAGATCACTCATGGAAATAATGAAGTTCTCTCTGTTTAAATGGAAGCTGATG
This sequence comes from Macrobrachium nipponense, assembly GCF_015104395.2. NCBI lineage: Eukaryota > Metazoa > Arthropoda > Malacostraca > Decapoda > Palaemonidae > Macrobrachium > Macrobrachium nipponense. The sequence goes on along the minus strand of NC_061103.1, from coordinate 3,835,956 downwards.
ATGAGTTTTCATGTTTACAGGAGCTAGTTAATGTTTAAAAGTAGAAAACTAACGGATTGCAAGGCAAGGTTTCTGTGAATTTTAAAAATCAGTTTGTTTTTCATTGGTGGATTGCAATAGCGAAACAAGATATTAAATAAGCAATTCAAAACGTCCTTTGCTGTAGGAAAGATTATCACTTTGAAGCCACTATTCCTACAGCGTGGAAAATAATATTGGGGCAGCTGTATTATCTTCAAAACCGTCTGATAACCTCAGCAAATCTGATGTACTGGACTTGCAAACGCCAGTTGGTTTATGAAACGTTTTATTTCATCGCTACATCTGTAATGTCAAGTAGATATCTGCAGAATATTAGGCGAGTCTGAAAAGGAAATTTGAATTAAAAATACAAAGATACATAAGTGATCTTTGTTAGTTATATTTTACTTGCTATAATTGATGCACCTGCGTTTCAAATTCATGAATATGAACAACCTTAATCGTACCAGTTTATGAGCATAAATAAAAAAACGTAAGGAACAGAAACTATTCAGCTCGACAGCAAACGTATGTGCAAAGAAAAGAGAGAGAGAGAGAGAGAGAGAGAGAGAGAGAGAGAGAGAGAGAGAGAGAGAGAGAGAGTTTTTCTATTAACCATTCACACCGCACTACCGAAACGGGAAAAAAACGTAAATAAACGTTAATGCCTTTCCATATGGCGCCCCCCCCCCCCTTTTCCCCTTGGGGCCCTTTTTTTGCTTTTTTCCCCAAAGGAAAAAATTTGACAGCATTTCCTTCCGAGGATTTTAATATGGCCCCAAAAAAAGACGTTCTTTATGCATTATACTCCAGATTAAGCCGTTGTCAATATCGGAAATGTTTTTCACTTTTGAGAATATACGAGAGCGACGCTGTCGTGCCGATGGCGTTCGCGGTCCAAGTTATTTTTTTGCTAACTCTTTTCGAAGATACTTGTCTTGCGAAATACTTCTCACTATATTACCGCCACGTGAAATGAGTTCGATTTTAGATCAGCTGAATATTTGCTTCACTTTTTTTTCTTTATTCCTCTTTAACTAAAGAAGATACTTGAGGCATGTGGCTGGGAGAGCTTTTAATTTCCTATTCAAAAGCATTAAATATATATCTATTTTTTTATGAAGAATTATTTTTTCATCCATGGTAAATTGATGACAATGCAAGAATGTCATCGTAGAACACTAAAATTAGAAATAGATATTTTTGTATAAAGTAAAATACTTAATACATAATAAAGTTAATTTTTTCATATCCTTTTGAAGAACGGCCTTTAGAAAAGGAGGGTTCTCTCTTGTGGCCTTGTCGAAGCCCTCATCGACAATTAAGTGACGTTAAAAGTCAGTTGAATTATACGGAGTTTTTTTTTCTTTTTTTTTGTTTTTTTTTTTTAGTTGCAGATGAATGTGGTAAGATGAAAGTGGGAGGGAGAGGGAGATAATAAAGAGCGACAAGATGTAGGGGATGGGGGAGGGGGCGGTTAGGATGAGAGTGTGAGAGCGAAGAGACATAGAAAATTCCTTTGTCCATAGGGAGGAAGGAACGGTTTGGGAGATGACGACGGGAAGAGGAGAGAAAGTGGCAGGTAGTAAGGTCTTGTGAGAGCTTTCTGTGTCATAAGGCACATTCTGAGGGCAGTGGGGGGCTCTCCCACCTATTTAGTACCACGACCCCCCCCCCCTCCCCCCTAAGAGTTGGTCCTTCCCTCCCCACGACCCCCTTGCATCTGTGAGTATAAATTTTCCCTCCTAGAAGTTTTTAAAAAAAAAAAAAAAAAAAAAAAAAAACCTTAGAACCACTGTTCTAAGGGTTGCATGTGACTCAAAAATGGGTGAATAGAAACTGGAACCTCTCGGTGGAGTTGTAATCCTACATGCCTCTCTATTTTGAGCGTAGATTTCTTTCCTCTTGAATGTTCTTTTTTTTTTTTTGTGGTCACATCAGCTGAATGTGTCTGCCTCTTTGGTGATAGAAGTCACTCTCGACGTGGTTCGAAAGATATGCAGACGTTCTTTATGCATTATACTCCAGATTAAGCCGTTGTCAATATCGGAAATGTTTTTCACTTTTGAGAATATACGAGAGCGACGCTGTCGTGCCGATGGCGTTCGCGGTCCAAGTTATTTTTTTGCTAACTCTTTTCGAAGATACTTGTCTTGCGAAATACTTCTCACTATATTACCGCCACGTGAAATGAGTTCGATTTTAGATCAGCTGAATATTTGCTTCACTTTTTTTTCTTTATTCCTCTTTAACTAAAGAAGATACTTGAGGCATGTGGCTGGGAGAGCTTTTAATTTCCTATTCAAAAGCATAAAATTACAATTTAATCTATTTTTTTATGAAGAATTATTTTTTCATCCATGGTAAATTGATGACAATGCAAGAATGTCATCGTAGAACACTAAAATTAGAAATAGATATTTTTGTATAAAGTAAAATACTTAATACATAATAAAGTTAATTTTTTCATATCCTTTTGAAGAACGGCCTTTAGAAAAGGAGGGTTCTCTCTTGTGGCCTTGTCGAAGCCCTCATCGACAATTAAGTGACGTTAAAAGTCAGTTGAATTATACGGAGTTTTTTTTTTCTTTTTTTTTTTAGTTGCAGATGAAGTGGGTAAGATGAAAGTAGGGAAGAGGGAGATAATAAAGAGCGACAAGATGTAGGGGATGGGGGACGGTTAGGATGAGAGTGTGAGAGCGAAGAGACATAGAAAAATTCCTTTGTCCATAGGGAGGAAGGAACGGTTTTTTTGGGAAAAGGGAGATGAACGACGGGAAGAGGAGAGAAAGTGGCAGGTAGTAAGGTCTTGTGAGAGCTTTCTGTGTCATAAGGCACATTCTGAGGCAGTGGGTCTCCACCTATTTAGTACCACGCCCCCTCTAAGAGTTGGTCCTTCCCTCCACGACCCCCTTGCATCTGTGAGTATAATTCCCTCCTAGATTTGAAAAAAAAAAAAAAAAAAAAAAAAAAACCTTAGAACCACTGTTCTAAGGGGTTGCATGTGACTCAAAAATGGGTGAATAGAACTGGAACCTCTCGGTGGAGTTGTAATCCTACATGCCTCTCTATTGAGCGTAGATTTCTTTCCTCTTGAATGTTCTTTGTGGTCACATCAGCTGAATGTGTCTGCCTCTTTGGTGATAGAAGTTCACTCTCGACGTGGTTCGAAAGTCACGTAGAGCCGTTGGTGCCGTTGCTGAATAACCACTGGTTCCATGCAACGTAAAAACACACAAATCAACAATGTCAGCCTCTTTCCTATGGGGTTTATGCAAGTTTTACGTATTTCGTGGGTACGTAGCACCGTAAGAACAGAAAGACTTACAGGTGATTTAAAAATGGGTGGACATTCTAGGTGCTTTTACTAAGTATTACTTTCAGAATTTCAGTTTTTGTTTCGTTAAATTATCTTTCTAGTCGCGTCAAGGTAATATTATATCGGTCTCTTTCCAATGGGTTCTATTCCAGTTTAACTTATTTTTCCACTACTTGGCACCGTAGTCCTCTCTAATGCCCACTGGTTAAATCAATTCGGCAACTACTTTGCCTTACCGATTTTTCGGAAGTTAAAAAATTCGTGCTTATGACTAAAAGTGCATTTCAGAATTAGGCGATTCTTATCACTCTATACAAAATGAAGTGTTCCTCCTTCCGAAAGTGATAACGACTGAGATAGACAGTCGTCTCGCTGGTGAGGGTGATAGATATTAATAAAATGCCAGCGTGATTAAAACGGAAAATAATGTTGTCCTTGGCACTCCTGTCTATTCATTGATAACCTCGAATGAGAGAGAGGATAGGAACAGGAAGAGAGGAGAGAGAGGCGAGAGAGAGAGAGAGAAGGAGAGAGAGATGATTAGAGAGAGAGAATTCAGCGATTTTTTCATATGCCACTTCCAATGCCAAGAAGTCTTTGCTTCCCCAAAGGAAATCCAATCCAAGCGCTACCGACATCCAGCATCCACATTCCTGGTGGGAATCGGAATTGCCTCGTAATCTTTGTCATTGGCACTAAACTGCCATTCTCAAACTGCTGGTTGGTCCATTTATCAGCTCCCTTGTCCATCTTGTAGTTCATCTTTCCCCTTCTTATCTAAGGATGGTTTCAGTAATAATAATAATCTCTTCTCTCATAAGCATTGTCTACGAAGGTCTGAATGCCTACATTATCGAATTTATACAATATTTTAAACAGATTTTCACTGAAGCCCTTTGAAAAGCTCAACAGGAAATGGAATGACAAGTGAGATCCATTTTATGTGTACACTGCGCTACAACACAGAGAGAGCATCAACATATGTCAGGTTTTACGTAATCAATTTCCGAATTTAGGTACGCTTGAGTGACTTGTATATATACATACACACACACATACATATATATATATATATATATATATATATATATATATATATATATATATATCATATATAAAGGTTTTTTTGCCACGAAGGAAAAAAATTAAAAAGCGAGATAGCCGAGTACTTTCGGTCCTATTCGGACCCTTTACTGAGTGCCTCAGTAAAGGGTCCGAATAGGACCGAAAAGTAACTCGGCTATCTCGCTTTTTTCATTTTCTCCTTCGTGGCAAAAAAAACCTTTATTTATACATAGCATCACGTTTTATATACTTCGTGATCAAGTTATTCATATATATATATATATTATATATATATATATATATATATATATATATATTATATATATATATATATATAATATAATATATATTATACATAGATATATATATATATACATATATTATATATATATATATATATATATATCCTATATATATATATATATATGATATATATACTATATATATATCTATATATATGTATATATATATATATATATAGATATATATATATATATATATATATATATTCTCTATATATATATATTCTTATATTATTATATATATTTACATTTCTCTATATATATATCTATATTATCTATATATATATATCTATATATATATATATCCTATATATATATACCCCATACCCATTCACGCAAATTTTAAACGTTTTTGCTGTCTTTTTCTTTTACGAAAAAGAAACGCCATGCAAAAGAATGTTTTTGCTCACGTCCTTTGAAGTTCTCCACCCCACGTAAAAAGGGGTGACAAAAAAAAGGTCCCCAAAAAAGGGAAAGGCTTACAAAGGATTATTTCCTTAAATTTGGTCGTAAAATAAGCGATAAAAATTGCGAACAAATTGTCATGATGTATGAAGAAAACAAAACTTGATCAAAGATCGCATATTAACACCTTAATATTTTCTTTTTTTTTTGCCGAACTTCGCAATATTCAATTATTTTTTTCTCGTGATAGCTGTGACGGTTTATGTCTGTTTATAGAAAAATATTAATCATTAAAGAAGAAAGAAACATCTATGAATGAGCCGATACTTCTGTTACACAAAGTTTAACTTTAGGATAAATACGTCAATGAGTCAGAGATAAGAAAAACCTTTGTTCACACAAGAAAATAACGGTTA
>NC_061103.1:3798697-3829928 GCF_015104395.2 Macrobrachium nipponense | reverse complement strand
GTACAGTAATAGACCAGGTATTTGTTAATGGACGTAAAGACACTGATATACCCAGTTTATCAGAAAATTGGGATAATGATAACTAAAATGAAAATGGAGTCAAATTGAATATATTTACATATGAATGACATGTTAGTGAAGGCAGATTCAACTTCTAGAACCGTAGTAGTTGTCAGATAAATTGTTGCACCGTAATTCTCGTTTCATGAGAAACGTACTCGATTAGAATTATCTTTTAATGGCAGTCAGTTGGGGTTCTACCTTGGTTCAACGCTTATAAAAGCAAAGCCGGTTTAGAATGACAATTGTTTTTCGAGACATTGTGAAAATAATTCATCAAGAATTCGGTTTTTTAATAAAAATTCTTTTTTATTTCCTATCCTTGATTATTCTTGTTTTATAATGTCGTTTATCATATCTATGAATGACTGGCATTCTTTCATTGACTATGAACAATAATTCAAGGTTAATTACAGAGCCTGCTCTAATATGCCAAGGCAAATATTTCATTCCTTGCGAGTAGAAATGTAAATAGTTGCTCAAGAAAAATCCAACTGGACTCATCCTTCGACTTTATGTAGCAAAGGAAAGCATAATTGCATGCGGTGCCTCCTCCTTCCTGATAGTATTATCTTCATTTCACTGCATTTGAAGTAAAAAAGAAATTTTAGATGCATTTTCTGGTAAGAATAGTTCAGTTGTATTATACCCGGTTGTTGCTTTCCTTTGTATTTTCCCAACAGTAGATTTTTCTTTACACGTTTAATAAGGAAGCCTTTTCGTAACAGTTAGTTTAGTGTAGGTAGAAATATGAGTTATGGCAAGAGTGTGTAACATTCATATATATGTGATTGTTTTAATTCTCTTTATTCATTCATTTTTACAGTTTTGATTTTTGACAGGTTTCTTATCAATATTTTTTTTATATACATTACCAGGTACACATTTCCATTTTTCATTCCCTTTATACAGCCATTTTTACTGCATCAATTCTTGACAGATTATTTCTCAACAACATTTTTTCCTACGTATTTCTGAGTATTTTTTCGAAATACATTACTACTATGAGATTAAGGCCTCTGTAACACGGTTTTTTCGCAATAACTTTTTATCTATGCATTTCATAAATATAACGCTTATTCAGAGTACACATTATATCTACACATAAATTTTGACTGTATTCTGCATTACGTAGGTTGAATAAATTTGGTACTTATAATGTAAAAGTGACTATTTTTGAAGACGGGCCAACTTACTCAGAGAAAAGGTTTCGAACGCACTCGTTAAGTAACTTATGACAGCATTTCTTCCCTTTTTCTCGATGGCTGATTGGCTATACGTAACGAAGGCCCCTAGACCTCTGGCAACAATGACATAAAAATTTGAATACAAGCAAAGCAGTACCACCTTTTAATGAATCTGAACCCTCTCCGACTGATAATTGGTCATAGATGAACAAAACCCAACCCAAAATAGTGTTAATAAATTACAAAAAATCCACCTCGATTATTAGTCTAACTCCCAAAATAAGTGTCCTAAGAAATTACAGTCTACTTTATATGTCACAGTCAGATTGACAAAATGTAGGGAATAGTTGGTAATTTTCAAAAACATAGTAGACAAACTTGATTTGATAACTGCTATATCCAATGTCAAGCAATTTTTATTTATTGGCTATCTACCTATTTACTGAAAAAAAAAAAAAAAAAAAAAAATAGCCGGTACCGTTATTTTGGCTTTAAACCTTTCACCTTCACCCAATAAGTATCGTCAGAATGATGACTACATGAGGCTCCACCCACCTTTTTTGGCCTCGTTATAATTCAGGATAACACTGAAAGGCTATCATGGGCATTGTTGGATTAGAAAATTAACTTCTGGGGTATTAAAACTCATTTTTTTCAAAAAAAAAAAAAAACGAGGTAGTTGTAAGAAGTGCTAAATGATCCTCAAGAATCCAGCAGTTGGGCCTAACGTTTATGCTATTACTACTGTTGCGGCGGGACTATTGCTACAGTAGTATTACTGCGCTAGCACAGATACCCCACCCACTTCTATGTATCGTTCCGCCATTCATAAAGTCTTTATATCCAACACGGTCGTACGGCCTAAAGAAGAAGACAAAAAATTATATCGGATGATCCCTTGGTCTGCTGGAGATTTTAGCACATATAAGCTTGTATTTATTTTGGTTAAAAATCTTATTTTAACAAAAATAGTTATATAAACACTGTTTACATGCAATCTCTCTCTTTCCCTCTCTCTTTGTGGCATAGTGAATAGTTAATGGAAATGTTCAAAATCCTGAATGACATTACAAGTATTATAATCACGTTACGCTAAATACAAATCAGACCATAAACATTGGATTTAAACTAGAAACTGAAATAATTACCTATGTTCAGGCTACAGTAAGTATGGCCCCACGGGCTTTTTTCTTGACTTGTATAAAGTTGTAAGTCGTAAGACAAATGCAGTTTTGCAACCACGGGGACAATTCCAAATCCTGTTAGCCATTCTTGACTGCTATGGGTTTCAGAGCCGATGAAACAAGGTGAATGGGTTTCTGTCTGGTGGATGGGCGGGGCAACATTTCGTAAAACGGTGTGTTTACCTTGCTTACGTAATGAATGTTTTTCGACTCTTGGCTCGTTATCATTGGCCATGGCGTCGGCTGGATAATTTTTACTCTATAAAGATCAAAACTATCGGGTTTAGGTTATTGATAATGGTGACAAAATTTGTGTGGTTGTACAATATACATATGTCAACTTTCAGCTACATCCGTTGCTTTGATAAGGAGCAAAGTCCAAAAACCGTGTTACAGAGGCCGTGAATCTCATAGTTAGTTTTAACCGATTCCCTCCATTTTTTTTTTACCCTTTCGCCCTTTTTTAATACTGCCATTTTCACTGCATGAATTTCTGATAGACTGATTTCTCAATATTTTTTCTGTACATTGCCAGGTACGCATTTCCATTTTTTCATTCCCTTTATACAGCCATTTTTACTGTATCAATTCCTGACATTTATTTTCTTCAAAATTCATTTTTTTTTTTTTTTTTCTACTCCCTTTATACAGTCATTTTTGCTTGCATGAATTCAAATGATAGATTTATTCTCAATATTTTTTTTTTTTCTGTACATACCCCACGGTTAACGCATTTTCCCATTTTTCATTTTCCCCTTTTTTTTCCCTTTATACAGCCATTTGTACTGTATCAATTCCTAGCAGATTTATTTCTCCATATTTTTTCTGTACATTACCAGGTGCGCATTTCCATTTTTTCATTCCGTTTATACAGCCATTTTTACTGTATCAATTCCTGACAGATTATTTCTCAATATTTTTCCTACGTGTTAAAACTCTCGTTTATTGAGACTGCGTCAACCTCCCCAGCCTGGCAGCCCGAGGAATGGCGTAACTTTCCAAGGATGAAATATTTCCCGAAGGCGAAACATTTCATAGGATGAGAAGTCCTCGCGTGTCCGGGGTTTCCAGGCAGTTGATGCTTTGATGGCTTTTGAGATAATCATTATGATGCAATTATTCGTCTGTTATAGGAATTATCTTTTCGTGTAGAGGAGAAAGAAATGAATTTATATAAAAAGAAAAAGCCCTGGTTAATTACTGCTTCGGGAAAAGGCCTGACAAGCAATTAATTCGCGTTCGGTAATGAGGCCATTTAGCTGAATTAAGTGCTGTTTTTTTAATAATTTTTTTTTTCTACATTGTTTTCGACAATATTTTATGTATATGACATTTCACTTCCACATTAGGTTAATATTATATACTGTAGAAGCTTGTGATTCAATGTTACATTAAAGGAATCCCTATCGTACACACACACACACATATATATATATATATGTAATAAATACATTATTGAATTACAGAATCTGTAAATAAAAACCCATGACCTGAGGTCATGGCATCTCTTAGTATGGAGTTCCAGAATAAAGTTGTTATACCTTTTTTCAACTTATCTGTTTGAATCCTCTCCTTTAGTTTAAGAAGAACCACTCTACTAAGATATCACATAGGAGATGGAAGGAACCAGAAATACTTACGAATGACAGTCGTAAGGAGAAACAAACAGTCTTTCGCAAAAGCGAAGAGACTAATACTGGTGGCAGCTTTCGATGAAGAATAAGATTAACTACCGAAGAACTACAATAACCAACTTCCACCTTCAAAATCAATACTAAACAGAGGAAACGGGATCTTCAATCAACGCAACATTTTATGAAGACGAAGATATGTCCTTCATCGAGAAGAATACAAGCATCAACATCGACGTTTGAGTGACTGTTGTCACTTATCTTCGAGAATCAACACCGGACGAGAGCAGCATCGAACATCAACAGAAAGAAGAAAACACATAAAGGAAACACAAAGGAAACAACGCGCGATCACTAGCAAGGACGCAAAGAGTAGAGCAAGAGGAAGTAATGCGAGGAAGGAGGCTGTGACGTCATCAATCTTGGACTTCTTCATGCATCGTGAGCCTGAGAGAAGACCGTGACGTCATCACGACTTCCGACGCGACGACGACAGGAACTGTGACGTCATCCCATGTCAACAATCCTTCACCATATAATCTTGTGCTAAGTACCATTTTATCTATTCAGGTTTTTCCTCAGTGAAGTGTTGTTTCATCAGGAGTTGATCGTCCAGTATTCTGGGGGTGAGTTGTTCGCCATTCTTAATCTTCCTTCATTACAGAATCAATCTTCAACTACGAGTTCTCGCCCGCAGATTATTTTTTTTTCTTCTCATTGTTGCTAATCGTTCTTGCAGGAATTCTCCGTATAATATTTTTATCAAATTATCTGTATTTTTGTATCTTTTGGGGGATTTTCCTATTACTATAACACATTTATACAGTATATTGCATATGCGTTTTACGTAGTGGTCGAGTGTACTCTTATAGATATTTTGATAGGACCGCAAGGAATAGAAGTGATTAAGAAAAAAGTAAAACGTGAACATGGCAACTACTCCGGCTGGCAACCCCAATGTGGTGACTCTCGTGAGCGCGAGGTCAGCAATTGTCCCTTTTCAAGGTCGGGTCAATGGGTTCCTGCCTCAAAATGTTGAGGCATGGATCTCATCTGTAGACGCTTATTTAAATGCAAAAAGCATCACAGACCCAGCAGTACAATTACAGGAGGCCAAAAGCTTCATAGGACCTTGCTGAAAGGAGACGCAAGTGCTTATCTAAGGGGTGTTTCTTTCCAAGAGGCGACTACATGGGACGAGTTCAAAATCAGATTACGTGCCGTGTATGGGAGTGAAGAGGCTTTAGATGTAGTATTGGCATTGAGAAATATCCTTAACCAAGCCTCCATGACTCAGCTTAATGTTGTCGAGCGGGCGGCGCTAATTGCCGACCGGCTAAATGAATATCAAGTTAGTTTAAGTAACTTCCGGGTGGGGGGGGGGGGGGGGGGGGTTTTTTTTTTACGAGTGCCAGAATCGCCGTGAAAGATTTTATCCGTTTAATTTACCTTACGAGTATTACTGCAATGTTGCCTGAAGCGTTAGTGCGGTATTTTGACAAAAAATTGCAGCCCAACAGTACGGAATTAGATGTGTATAAACAAATAAAAAAAACACATGTCTAAATGTACCGACCTAGATCCTTCGCTCATTCAAGGTTTTTGTTTTCAAAAAATGAGAACAAGCCACAACAAGTAAACGTGGTACAGAATAATAATCAAGTTGCAGTGATTGGTTTGTTATAACTGTAAACGACCAGGTCACATGATTTCAGACTGTCGGACGCGTTTTTTGTTCAATACATAATAGTTCCACTCATTCATATAATCGTTGCTACTCGAGGAATCAAACAGCAGAATCCTACACAAACACGCAACCAGTTGCCAGTGCAAATAAAAAGAAGGGTCCTCAGTACTATAAAAAGAAACAAGCAAACGGCAATGCTGCACAACAGCAGAAAAACAAACAAATCGTGCTTCAGGTACCTCTGTTCCTGGGCCGTCTAGCCAGAAACTTGCAAGGTCAAGCGAATTTTCAAGGTGTGATAAACAAAGCAAATACCACGTAGTTCGCTCCAAGGGGGGAGGAGGGCGATGTTGGGTCATCAATATCAACATCTTTTGTATCAAATAATCAGTTTAATCATTTATCAGATCATTGTGAGGCAATTGATTTTCCTATGAAACACACGGCCGAATCCAAAAAATCTGTGCAGGTTCCCGTAGATTTGCAACAAATTCATGCAATTATTAGTCAGACGAGTTGCGACCAACCTTACATGCAGTAAATTTGGACCCATCAAGTCATTCACTTTGTTCTTTGATTCTGGTAGTCCACGTAATATCATGGATTTAAGGACTCATCATTTTACTCTTTTCAAACTTCCCTATAGAGAAAGTCCGGAATAAGGCTCTCAGGCATAGGAAATAATGAATTAAATGTGGTAGGAGTAACTCATGTTCAGTTACAAGGTCGTAAGCGCACGTTTTCCGATACCTTTATCGTTGTACAAAACATTAATATGTATCCCGCAGTAATTATCGGATACCCGTCTATGGGCACTCAAAATATTATCTTAGCACCTGCAAAACACGGCGTGTATATCAAAGGAAAATTCTATAAGTCTTCTAATACCCTAAAATCCAGTTTTAGATAATAAAAAAGAAAGAGACAGACAGAGTAGTCACTTACATTGAAGAACCAATCACCTGTCTCCATGAACCAAGAAATAATACATGCAACCCAACAGAAACTCTCGCTCGCCCGAAAAATAAATCAGCTTGCACGCAAACTCTCGAGCCGAACGTAACTTCGAACATATTAGTGCGTGTAAAGAAAACCTTGCCAGGATCTGAAACGTTAATCCTTTCCGAAACTCTGAAAACATACTGATTATCCGTCACACAAGCCATTTATACAGTCAGCTCACAACAACAATGTCACATCGAAGTCTGTAATCATTTGAATACCACTTTAGTAATCCACAAAAATCAACATATCTTGGATGCGGAAGTTTTATAAACATCGCATTCTTTACCGTAGCTGAGATAAATCACGCTCAATCAGTTGCGGATGAATCCCTTTTGCAATCTATAAAGAACAAAATCAATAAGGACATTCAAGAAGAAGAAATTCAGCAGAAATTTTTGAATCTTTTAACTGAATATCATGATGTTTTTTCCACTACGGATGGAACCTTAGGAAAAACGGATGTCATCGAGCATCAAATAAGGCTCAAGGACAAACAGAAAGTAATCTATGTACCTTCGTACCGACTTCCTATGAAATTTCAGAATGAGATAACAGAGGAAGTAGGTGAAAAGGTAAAAGCTAAAGAAGGAGTCATTAGGAAATCAAACAGCCCTTATAATTTTTTTCCTGTTAATAGTAGTACCGAAAAAAGATCGAAATTGGCGGATATGCGTCGATTTTCGTCGTTTAAATGAAGAAAGAAACAATCCCTGACCGATTCCCAGTACCATGTACTGATGATATCCTATCTCTACTAGGTCAGAACAAATATTTCACCAGCTTGGACCTACTAAAAGGATTTCATCAGATTCCGTTGGAACAAGAGAGTATCCCATACACTGCCTTCATCACAGCCAAGGGACATTATGAATTTTTGCGTATGCCTTTTGGTTTACGTTGTGCTCCCATAACTTTTACTCGAATGATAAACATTGTGTTTGGAGACTTGTTAGGAGGATATCCTACATGCCTACATGGACGACCTAGTAATCTTTCCAATACATTAGAAGAACATCTACGTAAATTAGAGTTAGTGCTACAAAGACTAAGGCAGCATAATATAAGGGTAAAGATAAGTAAGTGTGAATTTTTTTTTTTTAAAACAGAACTAGTCTATTTAGGTTTCACGGTTTCTAGTGAAGGTCTTAAAGTAGTCCATGATAAGGTATCGGCTATCCGTAACTTTCCGATACCTACTAACGTCAAGGGAATACAGCAATTTTTAGGGTGTAGCGGATACTATAGGAGGTTTATTAGGAACTACTCCATCATAGCCGCTCCCCTAACCGATCTTATAAAAAAGGGCGTAGATTTCATATGGTCTGAAATTCATCAACAGGCGTTCGATAAATTGAAAGATGAACTGTGTAGTTCTTCCTATCTTGAAATTTCCTGACTTCGGTAAGGAATTCTTCATAGCAACAGACGCCTCAGACCTAGGAGTAGGTGGGGGTATTGCTTCAACAATATGATAAACAGTTTTTTCCCTATAGCTTTTTATTCATGTAAACTGAGACCTTCCGAAAAGTAAATATGCAGTAATAGACAAGGAAGGGCTCGCTATTGTTAATTCACTCGTGCATTTTAAATTTATAATATACGGTTATCCCGTCAAGGTTCTCACTGATCATAAGCCCCTAACCGACTTCTTTAAAGGCTTTAGTCACAGCCCTAAGCGAAAACTCAGTGGCACATGATCATCCAGGACTTTGGCGCGAGGATCGGGTATTTACCTGGGAAAGCAAATATCATTGCTGACGCATTATCACGCAACCCTCTTCATCTTGTACCGAGCCATTAGCTGAATTAATAGATATCTCAACCTCCACGCCCATTGTTAAAACTATATCTGAACAGGAAGATCTGGGCTGGAGTGCTGAACTATTACAGACAGAACAAAGAAAAGATCCGCAAATAGAAAAAAATCATCATTGCGTTTAAACGGAAATCCGAAGGAAAAGGAATACATAAAGTATAAGCAGCAGAATTATATCATCAAAGATAATATCCTGTGTAGATCCGTGACGAGGAAAACCCGCAACACACCACAGTTGAATAACAACCAGGTGGTGGTACCTATCTCACTCATACCCACTCTTAAAATGGTTGCATGAAAATCCAACTGCATGGACACCCGGGTTATTCCTTAATGTCACAGAAAGCCAAATCCTTATTTTATTGGCATACGATGCTTACAGATATAAAAAAGCACATAGCAAATTGTCGCACTTGTCAAGAATACAAAGGGCACAAGAAGACACCTGTCAGCCTAGGGGCTTACCCCGTGCCAAATCAACCCTTAGAAAGAGTACACTTAGATTTATTAACAGGATTTTACGAGTCAGACAGAGGAAATAAGCACCTCCTAGTAATCATAGATGCTTTGACTCGATATACAGAACTGATAGCGCTTTAAAAACAAAAAACCGCAGTCGAAAGTGCGCTAGAAAGTTTTACGAGTGCTACATTTGTAAACATGGAATTCCACCACACCATTATATCAGACTCGGGCGGGGAGTTCAATAACCATTTCCTTAACTCCTTGTGCGAATTCCTTTCTATAAAGAAAATCAATACCATGATCTATCACCCAGAGTCTAATGGGCTAGTGGAAAGGGCAAATCGTAAGGTTTAAACATTTTTAAGGGTCACCTTAGGGGGGGCAGACCCCAACTGGGACATTGCCATACCTGCGGTACTAAGCACACTTAGTACCGCGGTGTCTATTAAAATGACACCGCACGAGGCACTGTACGGTATCCCAGCTAGAACACCTTTCCATGTACTAACGCCTACAACTAATTTATCAAATCCTCTAAAGGATGTTATGGATGCAAGCATAAGTCGATATAATATACTTCGTAAGAATCTAGAAGAAGCACAAATAATAATGAAAAAAAATCATGATAAAATAGCTAAGCCAACTAGAACATATGCCGTGGGCGATCAGGTATACATACCAAGTATACGTACGTAAAGGTTTAAATTATAAACTGACACCTAAGTTTGAAGGCCCGTTTAACATTTTAGAAATATTAACGGTCAATAGATTTAGGGTTCAAAATGTATCCAAACCCACTGATGTGAGAATAGTTCCATTGGCACATATCAGAATCTAAAGAAAGGTAGATGGAGTGAGGGAAAAATGGTTGTATTTATGAAACTTGTATAATAATTTATATATATATATATATATATATATATATATATATATATAATATATAAATATATATTTATTAATCATATTTGTATGTAAACCTATTCTTTACACGAGTTATTACATATATTTTACTCATTGCAGGTTTTCAAAAATGAATCTGTAATTGTTAGGAGTGATATTGTGTGTTCAGACATCTTTGTTGTATGGAAAGAGCGCTAGGACGAAAGAAATAGAATTCAATCATGGCTTGATTATCGAGAGAACAGATGACGTTTTTATAGTGTCAAGTAATATAGTCATAGAAGTTGGATATGCAGGCCATTATTTTTGCCTGAAGATGACGTCCTAACTTATAGATGACCTGATGAGGTTTGCCATTTCGCTTAAGGAAATGCACCAACGTAATTTTTTCATGTTAACTCAGAGATTTCGCTAGCTCAAACCCTAAGCGTCGCGGAAAATGTTTTTTGTCTTTTATTTGACATACAAAATAAAACCGCCGAGCAGAGGAACTTGCTCGTGACCTGCTTTCAATTTCGGCCTTCGCCCTTCTTTCAACTCCTCCCTTATTCCCTCTCCTCGACCCCGTCAATCAATCAAGTCTCTTTCACCTGTGGCAAATCTATTGGGTGTTACTTCTTTCCTTGGTGAACACTTTTCCTCAAAATTACCTCCTGCTGATGTGGTCTGTGCGGCACAATAATCTCGAACGCCGCAACCCGCTTATTCTGGCTGGACTAAACATCTTAGGATCTGTTGCGAATCTAGGCTTAGGAATTTCAAATCACCTTAAGATAAATAATCAAAATAAAAGAATTGAGTTTTTGCAACACAAAACCGAATTAGCTTTGTCTGAACTTCGCAGTCATTTATCTTCAATCAATCAAATAATGAGTATAGTAAACGAACATTCAAATAATATCGATCAGGTTATGGAAGTTTCAACATTTGCTGGCTACGTTAGCTTACTATAGTTCGAAAATAGATCATATCCGTGTGAAAATATCACATTTTATTGAGAAATCAAAAGATTATGTAGAAGCTATTACGTTTAGCGACAAAGGGTGTGTTATCTCCACACCTCATGCCTATTAAAGATCTGACGTTAACTTTGGAAAACGGACGGGAGAAACTAGGTTATATTCCTTTATTAGACGCCCATAAAGTAGAGTTCTATTATAGCCTAATATCAGTCAGCGTTGAAAATTATAGGATTATGATCACTATACCTTTTGATTCTTCCGATGCTTGGCAATCATACAAAATAGCACCGTTTCCTACTTTCATGACGAAATAACTCAAGTCCAGTAATATCCAATTTGACGGGCATGTACTGATTTCTTCTGATAGTGGAAATCATTTACAGTCATTAAAGACTTAGATAAACTCACTCACTGTTCAGAAGCCATGAATAATAAAATTTGTACAGCTGACTCTTTTGAATTCTATCCTATATCACGGATTCATGTGAGTTAGGCATCGTGCTAAACGGCTCTCTCTCTCATACAAGCGAAGGTTGTCTGGGGAAACTTTATCCCTTTTACAGTAATAAATTCAATTACAGAATATGAATAATGGTTCCTGGATCCGTTACGACAAAGCCGGATTCCACGTCGTATGCCCAGATGGGACCACCGCCCATTCCCCAATCTTTGTAGCAGCTGATGGTTGTGTGTGTACATACATTATATATATATATATATATATATATATATATATATATATATATATATATATATATGAATGTATGTCACACACATATATATGTGTATATATATATATATATATATATATATATATATATATATATATATATATATATATATATATATACATTATCATGTATTAACGTAATTGGCACTGCTTTTGCTTTATTTTTATCTCAGCCTTGTTACTGCTTTTTTTGTTATATTTGTTGTATATAAAATTAGCGTAAGGAAATTAGTTTTTAAGGTTTTAGTTTTAAGCTTTACTTTGGTCTCGGCTGAGCGTCAAGCGAACTGCTTGTTAAACCTCCTCCCCGCTTGTTAAATGTTTGTGAGCATCTTATTAATGCTAGTTTTTTTGTTTTGTTTATCTTTTTGAGTGGTTGGTGAAAAGGACACCAGTGAGGATATTGGAGGGGCGCGACTTTTTCCGACAACAGTTCGGGCTCGCTATTCTCCTCGCATGGTTGTGCAGCTGGCATATTTTTCTTAATCGTCCTTCGAAGGATTTGTCGTCGTCAGTATTGAAGGCGCAGGGGCATTTTCTGCCATCTGCGGTGACTTTCCCCCTTACTGTGTGTACTGTCCTGCGGGCTCTGATATCGGCGCTGGATCCCGACAGAGTGGACGTGGGAGGGACATCACTGTGTTTGCCTACGACGTCCTTCTGAGCTGCAGCGGTGGGGGCATTGAGGCCCGTGAAGGTGCAAGTAGGGCGGTTGCTACCAGGTAGGGAATTTCCCTTGTGTTTTGGTCGGGAGCACGACAGACTCCTTCCCCATGGTATTTGGTGACCTGTGTAGCTGCACGCCCTTCAGATAGCGGAATATTGGCCTGGTACGTGGAATGTCCCAGTGGATGTAAGAGATCACGGCTCCTCGGTATTTCGGCCTTCAAGGCAAATGTTTAGCCTGGATCCTTTTAGTGTGATTAGAGTATTCTTTTTGTTTGTTACTCTCTTATAGTGAGTCCTTCTAGACTGTTGGCATTGCGTATTGCCGCTTTGTTTATATATATATATATATTATATATATATATATACATATATATATATATATATATATATATATATATATATATATATATATATATATATATATATATATATATATATATATACATATATATATATGTGCCAGTCCGTGTATATCTTGTCACGAGTGATGTTGTAATTTTCCGTATTTCTTGTGTATATTATCTTTTAAGATGTTTGATGCTTGATATATTTAAGATTTTAGTTTTATAATTGTAGGTAGGAGAATTAAGTTTCCCCCCTGTTGGTCTCTTACTTCTTTCCTCTCTGATTAGTTATAGGTATTGGTTTATGTTTATGTTGGTGTTGGGCCCATTTTACTAATTTATGCAGTTTATCTCTCAATATTTTCTGTTCTAGGGTTTAGTGTTAGTAATTAGGAACTCCTACGGGAGTAGTAAGGACTAAGTTGTGTCCTGTATAGTCACAAGGCTGACTTTATATTCTTTTGCGTTGTTTGTTAATAAATATTGTTGTGTTTTCCTGTGTGTTTTTGTCTCTGCTGACTGAATTTATCTGGATACTTGGTAAGATCACTGTCCTCTCTATTCTTGTGCAAAAGAACTTGCACCCTGGCCCAACAAGGGTCATAACATTTCATATATATATATATATATATATATATATATATTATATATATATATATATATATATATATATATCATTACTACTGTTATGACTCCTCATGAACCTGAATACATCACGAATAATTCAATAGATTTTAGCCCGAGTTTAAGAAAGAAATTTCTAAGTAAGCCAGAAAAATAGGGGATATACGCACCACGTAAAGTTTCAACATCTCTTAAAACATTGTAGCTAAAAGATATTTACAAATATTTTTCTGCTTTCAAGTTTCAATATAAAGTGAAACATACTTTGTATGTACAACATCCACAACATGGCCTGCTCTCTCGGGCCATTGTTTTGTGTTGGGCTGGTATATTGCTTCGGGTAACTTTCATGTTCGTTATAGTGAATAAAAAATATATATAAAATAAATCTAGGTAACACACACATATTAATGGTATAATATTTCATCGAACATTTACTTTGCCTTAGGAAAATTTAACGTCGAGTTATTTGGCATTTTTCGTTTTATTTTCCCATTAAGCAAATATCCTTTTTTTTTTTTTTATCTTTTTTCATTTGCGTATGGTCAGATGGAATGGCATGTTCGCTAAACCGGGTAAAATATATATGTTCGAACATCTGCAATTTTCTAGGGGCAATTATAACGCAATACGAATGATTATTTACTTATTTATTTGTTTATTTATTTTTAAATGTTCTGACTTGCATTGTGAGTGATGGACGAATGAGATTTATTAACTGAAACTCTAGAAAATACAGACAGAATATTCTGATATTATAATGTGTAAAAGAGACGAGTAGTTCACATGCTCGCCTACCGATTCGGTGGTCGCGAGGTCGATTCCCAGCTCTGCCAACGTGGAATCAGAGGGATTTGTATATATGTATAAAATATACAGTATATATGTAATATATGTACGTATGTGTATATACTAAAAATGCTTTGGTCTGAAATGAGAACATTGAAAATAGTATATCTTAACCGTCTGGGGGAAGATTCACTATATCTTATTCAAAGCAAAGCAATAAAAATAAATAAATAAATAAATATATAAATAACTAGACAGGAGGGGAATTTACAAAAATTGCAAGGAAGCAAAACAAAATTTTATCCTTCCCAGAAAAGTTAGTTTTTTTTTTTTTTTTTTTTTTAGCAAGTCGACTTCATTTCTCGTCGTGATTTTTTCTTTGACTGTACCGTGGTACTGTCAAAAATTCTCTAAACTTTTATGCAGATGACGGCCAAAGGATTCCAGGTTACTTGTTTACAGTCGAGCAGAGAGAGAGAGAGAGTTTGCTGAGTTAAAGTCAGGCAAATAAATCACTCTTACGAAGTTCTCATGATTAACAGCTGCAATTTTTGTAATTTACTTAACTCTCATTAGCATAGAATTATATCAAAATAGCTTTCAGTCACCTATAAGCTTCAGTATCGTCCAATGAAACAATAAGCTTCAGTATCGTCCAATTCCTTAAAAAAAACTGTTATTTCTTTAACATACAAAGATATTAGCATGCTAATAAAACAACCCCAAACAAAGACTGTTTATGTCTTTTTAGAATACAAATTTATCCAATTTTCCGCTTGATACATAAGAATGTATCTCTATTAAAATAATATAAAGCTAATGAAGTATGAGATAAAAAAAAAAGTCCTAAAAGACCCCTGTAGACCTCACTTCCTGACCTCGAATATCTCTTAGCTTTTATCTCGTGATCTCTAAAAAGGCACCCTGCGGTTTCGTCCTAGTGACAAATGGCTCTTGTCACCCCCGGTAACCACAAAGGAACGAGACAATTTGGCATTTGGCACATGAATTGGCTTGATAGTAAGGTTAGGTCATGCTTCCCACATCAGTGTATTGACGGTGAGGGGGAGAAGGGTGGGAATTGTTTTGATCTTGCTTTAGTATTGCTCTCAAGTGAAAGAAAAATGAATAAAAGTTTGAAGAAGAGAAATCTAGAGATAAATGAATTATAAACGATAAACGGCTCGCAAACATATGCCCACAAAAATTCAGGAATTCGTGAGGGAAAATATTGCCTTGAAGAGGAAACACCCAAGTCCAGCTGGTTTTATGAAAAGTAAAGTTAAAAAGAAAATAAAATGAAAAAAAAAAGTAGAAGCGCTTTTAGGCACAAATCTGAGGGAAAAGTTAACCACAAAAATCCCGGTATGCGAGAGATTCGGAGCAGAGGGTAAAAATAAAAACAAAAGAAGATAAAAAACCGTAGAATTCGGCTGCCTAAACTTGAAAAGGAATGTGGTTTGTGTTTTAGGTTAAAAGATCGTTGCAAAACTCCGGCTTGTTGTCTTGCTATGAGTCTTGATATGTGCATCAAATAGTGCAGGCCTTTATATTTCCTTGCATTATTTCATTATGTTGCCTTATTAATAATTAGATTAGTTGTATTTTCCACGAATGCAAGAATCGGTACATAATTTCATGATACTTCATTATCATGTTTGCGTTTCGGTGTTTAGAATAACGTGTATGTGTTGTATTTAGATGAATTGGCAAGGTAAGCCAGTGGTTAGATTTGCTTTAGTAGAATATGGTTTATTTGTGAGAGCATATCTCTGGGAGTTCATTGAGTAAGGTAGTAGAAGTAGTAATACCGGTAGTGATATTATAGATGATGATGTCAGTGATACAGGTAGAGAAAGACATAAAAAAAGCGTAGAATCGAATGTAATTGTTATAAAGAATGTAAAAAAAAACGAGTCATATAATAAGTCTCGTTCTACTCCATTATATAAAAATGCAAAATACAATCGTACCATTTAAAGAAAATTGTTTGAGGACGAAGTCCACTTAAGTTATATTTCCATATGACATTAGTTACTATCGTGACGTAAAGCAATCTATTGTTTTGTAGACCTGCATCAAAGAAGCCGAGTCAAGGGGACTAGAAAGAAAGATAAAGCATTACACTCATTCAGTTCGAATGTCTGTTCCGTAGGACTGTATCTAGGGATACCTTGTTTATAGGAGCACCGCCTCCTTCAGACAAACTGTCAGAAACGCGAGGCACAGAAAACTTATTGCTAGATGGATGGGAAGAAGAGGCTCTGAAACAGAAGACCTTTACATTACGGAAACGTGTGAGGTCGCGGACGGCAAATACACGGGAAGAGCGAGGCGTATGCTGGGTGGATGATGACCTTTATATATATATATATATATATATATATATATATATATATATATATATATATATATATATATATATTACTATATGTGTGTGTGCTTGATAATATATATATAATATATATATATATATATATATATATATATATATATATATATTACACATATATATATATATATATATATATATATATCATATATATATACACATATATATATATATATATATATATATATATATATACATAGAGATATATATACATACTTGAGTATATATGTTTAAATACGTACATGTATACATAATATTAGCAGGTTTAAGTTGACTAAAAGCGAAGCGCAAAGAAACAGTTCATATTTCTGTTTTTGAGCGCAACATCAAAAATATAAAAATATACACTTTAGCTTCCTGACCTTCAGATCAGATGAGCCTTAAAGGTAAACCATAACCTCACGTACCGTATGACATTTCAAACGCATCCCTCTATTTAAAAAAAAAATTAACAGGAGCCCAAACTACACCAAAATTACTAAACAAAATAATGGGTCGTCGTCACGCAATAAGTGGAGTTAGATTCAATGGCCTTAATTAGGTAGGAATCTTTTGTAATACTTGCTTGCTTTTGTAATCATCGATTATGGGTGACAGCATTTCTTAATGAGATTACTTTTTTGACAAATCGCCCTCTGTAAATCCATCCACTGGTGGCAGCAGCCTTGGTTGTTGATTGGGTGGTCTTGGATGGACCTCACCTGGCGTTTCCCACAACAATTTTATGGCGTTTTTGTATTCATGAATTTGGGCCTTGAAGGGGGAGAGAGAGAGAGGAGAGAGAGAGAGAGAGAGAGAGAGAGAGAGAGAGATAAACAGCAGATAAGATACAGGATACTTCCAGTACTTTTCATTTCCACGTCTGGTTTTTCTCAAAATTGTGTATTTGTGCCTTGAAGGAAGATACAGAGAGAGAGAGAGAGAGAGAGAGAGAGAGAGAGAGAGAGAGAGAGAGAGAGATAGCAGATAAGATACAGGTTACTAAAAAAGAAACCCACAAATTCAATTTGTAACTTGTTTACTTCTAAGTATTTACATTTAGTTTTACTCCACACTCGAGTACTTTCAGGCCCTTCTGTGGCCCATTCTCAAGAGATGTTTGGGATGTTAGCCTGGGTCAAGGCCCAGCAGTCTTCTGGAACTTCTTCTCGTTGTGCTGTCATTTATGCGATGGCTGTTCTGGTTTTGCTTGAGAGTTGGCCAATCCCTCTTGTCGCTCTGATATCCTGAGCTGATGGTCAATGGGATTCACCCTTGTGGTAAGGGTGTGGTCACCGAAAGTCTGTTGGGCAGGAAACCTAATCTCCAGGTCAGCAGGGTCAATCTTAGCTTCTTTTAATATCAAAGCTCGGCTTATGGGATCTTCTGAGGTAAAACCTTTGTTTCCTTCAATTTCTTTAATCTCTCTGATAAGTGCACCTTCTACTACCCTCCTGTGACTAATTTTGTTGCTTTTGTATATAAGCCTACTGTTTTTGAAATCCATCCTATGGTCATTTTCCCAACAATGTCTAGCTATAGCAACTCCCCCGAGAGTTAAAGCTGTACTGCCCTTCTATGTTCTTGGACTCTAGTCCTTATTCCCCTACCTGATTCCCCCACATATCTGTCTCCACAATTATTGCAATTGATTATGTATACCCCAGCTACATCATCTGTATTACTGTCTTCTAAAAATAAATTGGAAGGAGAAGACAGTAATACAGATGATGTAGCGGGGGTATACATAATCAATTGCAATAATTGTGGAGACAGATATGTGGGGGAATCAGGTAGGGGAATAAGGACTAGAGTCCAAGAACATAGAAGGGCAGTACAGCTTAACTCTCAGGGGAGTGCTATAGCTAGACATTGTTGGGAAAATGACCATAGGATGGATTTCAAAAACAGTAGGCTTATATACAAAAGCAACAAAATTAGTCACAGGAGGGTAGTAGAAGGTGCACTTATCAGAGAGATTAAAGTAATTGAAGGAAACAAAGGTTTTACCTCAGAAGATCCCATAAGCCGAGCTTTGATAAAAGAAAAAGCTAAGATTGACCCTGCTGACCTGGAGATTAGGTTTCCTGCCCAACAGACTTTCGGTGACCACACCCTTACCACAAGGGTGAATCCCATTGACCAATCAGCTCAGGATATCAGAGCGACAAGAGGGGATTGGCAACTCTCAAGAAAACCAGAACAGCCATCGCATAAATGACAGCACAACGAGAAGAAGTTCCAGAAGACTGCTGGGCCTTGACCCAGGCTAACACACCCAAACATCTCTTGAGAATGGGCCACAGAAGGGCCTGAAAGTACTCGAGTGTGGAGTAAAACTAAATGTAAATACTTAGAAGTAAACAAGTTACAAATTGAATTTGTGGGTTTCTTTTTCAATCTTCAGAAGGAAACTGAAAGAAGTTTTTGTTTGGTTCATACAGGTTACTTTCAATGCTTTTCATTTCCACGCCTGATTCTTCATTTGTGCATTTGCCCTTGAAGGAAGATACAGAGAGAGAGAGAGAGAGAGAGAGAGAGAGAGAGAGAGAGAGAGAGAGAGAGAGAGAAAATTACTTCTAATGCTTTTCATTTCCCCGTCAGGTTTTTCTCAGACGGGTTTTATTTTTCCCTCTTATATATTATCTTCATTCTTGATGTCTCTAATAACTTCCAATAGCAGTTTTTTTTTTTTTTTTTTTCTTTTTTTTTTTTTTTTTTTTTTTTTTTTATGCCAGACTGATGTACATTTTACATACATGGTATTCATTTTCATTCTCCGTCCCTTTTCTTATATCTTCACGAAGCAGCGCCCGTAATTTTTCATTGTAAATCTCGTTATCGCTTCCTCGGGGAGTAAGCCTACAAACAACTATACACTAACAAAACTAAACGAGAACCCATTAAAGTACGTAATTGTGCCTTCGTCCAAATTTGTAATGTTGGAATCTAATCATGATTTTTGAATAATGAATTTGGACATTATCACTGGAACATAACACTCAAAGGATATTAATCATATTTTAATTAGTCTCTTGCACTGGATATGAATATTTAATAAAAATCAGTCGGTGTTATTGATTGAATTATAAACCAAAATATTACCTGTGTCGGGTTTCGCATTGAATAATTCCCGATTAATGAGTGCAGCAAAAATCTATTGTCTAATGTCGAATTGTATAAGGCGAGTTCATGCATATGAATAGTAAAATGTGAATATGATTTATTTTCTTTGAATTACGTACCAGCATATATATGTATGTATATTTATACATATATATAAAGGAATAAGCCACGAAGGAAAGATAAACAACGGAGTAACTGCAAGATCTTTCGACTCAAAGTCCTTTACTTAGCAGATAAACTGACTTACATGAGGAATTGACAGTACAGGAAAGGGCGTATTACTGGCGGATAGCGATTATAAGGAGATTAGTACCTAGAATCCGGCACACCTGGAGAATGAGTAACCTTCCCAAACAAGCATTAACGTACCCATGTTTATGCTTGCTTGGGAAGGTTACTCATTCTCCAGGTGTGTTGGATTCTAGGTACTAATCTCCTTATAATCCCTATCTGTCACTTATACGACCCTTCCTTGTACTCTCAGTTTCTCATGTATGTCAGTTTGTCTGCTAAGTAAAGGACGTTGAGTCGAAAGATCTTGTAGTTACTCCGTTGTTTATCTTTCCTTCGTGGCTTATACCTTTATGTGTGCATTTATCACGTTCCAAACTTTCGTGATTCAGTTGTACATACACATGTATATATATATATATATATATATATATATATATATATATATATATATATATATATATATATATATATATATATATATATATATATATATATATATATGTATATATACTATATATATGTATGTATATATATATATATATATATATATATATATATATATATTTTATTTATTATTCATTTGTTTATTCATTTATTTATTTATCTATTATACGGCAAAACAATTTAATCGGTCTAAAAATAACAAACTTAGATTTCAGTAAGTGTCTAAACAGTGTCTAAACAGAAACAGCAAATAGAAAAGCATAGGAAATAGAAGTTTATTAATTGCAGCATTGAACGAAACGATAATTAACTCTTTTATATCTTAACATATAAGAAACTGTCAGCTACTGAAGTAATCTATACAAATAAATAAAATAATACCAAGCAGATTACCACAAAATATTGTTTACATGTCAATCACATCATCGTTGGAATGAATTAATTTACTTGTCAGACCTTTTTGAAAAAGCAGTAAAACAACCGTGTTTATAGTTTATTTTCCTTATCCAATACGCGAAAAGGAAACTCGCATAAAATAAGAATAATGACGTCGCAACGATTATCTCAAAACCCATCAAAGCAACTGTCCTGAAATTCGAACATGCAAGACATCATCTGATGAAATGTTCCTCCCTGGGAAAATATTGCCAGGGTTATTTGGGCTCGCGTGACTAAATATTGCTTCGGATTCTGATTACAGAGAGTTGGGTGCAGGTCTGTAAGAAAAAAAAAAATGTAAGCCTTAATAGGTAATTTCCTCTAGCCTTATTTATGAAAATGAATTGGTCATTTAGAGAGCTTACGTAATTATTGCTAAAGTTGTTCCTCATTTCCTGTTATTTATAGGAGATTATCTTCATAGATTCGAATATTATTGAAACCCGAAATTAATCTGGGGATTCGAGGCTTTCTTTAATAGTGTCCATATCGTGATTGAAAGAGATTCAGATTATTATCAAAATAATTCCATAACATTATGTAGTAGAATGTAGAATATCTTTAAAAACTGATACTTCTCTTGAAATGCAGAATATTTTTAAAGACTGTTAATTCTCTTGAAAAATTATATAGAACGTATAATATTTAAAAAAAAACTGATAATCCTCTTGAGAAATTCAGATAATTATCATAATAACCCCTAAAAATTATATGGAACGTGGAATATTTTTAAAAACTGATATTTTTCTTGAGAAATTCAGATAATTATCAAAATAAACCCTAAAACTTACATGGAACGTAGAATATTTTTACAAACTGATACTTCTGAGAATTTCAGATAATTACCAAAATAACCCCTTAAAAATAATGTAGAACGTAGAATAGTAAGTAATAAATCAATTTCCCTCTGAAGGTGGAATTCACGACTTTGTAGGTAATAAATCAACAATTTCCCCGTCCCGAACGAAAGGACCCCTGCGCTAAAAAGCTTTTAGATGCCTGGCCACAAATCGAGAAAATCGCCTCTGATTGTGCCACTTTAAGGCTTTGGCGATTAAGTCTCTATTTTCTTTCAGTGGAGGCTTCTAAAGTTCCTTTGGTTTTAGACTTTTTCTTTGTTGTTTGTGTATTTGGATGACCATTGGCCTCTCTCTCTCTCTCATATATATATATATATATATATATATATATATATATATATATATAATATATATATACATATATACATATATACATATACACTATATACACATATATACACATATATACACATATACACATATATACATATATATACATATATATACATATATATACATATATATACATATATATACATATATATACATATATATACATATATATACATATATATACATATACATATATATATATATATATATATATATATATATATATATATATATATATATATATCTCTTTATTCGTAAGTAAACGACACAGTATCTTTATCTCTATTTCTCACGAAAATTATCGCATTTCCTCTCGTGCTAGACTTTTGGCGAAGAAGCATGAATACAGAAATACACTCTCTCTCTCCAGATGAAGTGTTAGCTGGAAAGCAACTGAGTACCAAGCCATTTCGCGTAAATTAGACATTTGTAATTGTACAGAGCGACGCAAAATATTCAAAGGTACAACACAAAAACCTGTTACATAAAAGAGTAATAGTTTGGAATATATTATTAGCCGATCGACAGCCTATTTTGCCATGATCAGTTTACTGTACGTGACTCTTTATTGTAAAAGCTTTGCTGTCAATGATCAGGGTGATTTTTAATGAAAACTGTTGATCTGTAGTAACCAGTTACTTATTGATATGTCATGAATGAGAGTTTTCATGCAATAATATTGTGAATGTCATTGCAATAATACAATATGAAATTCCAGACATAAACTACATATATTTAGCCCAGTATTGAATATATCTTTTGAGACCAAAGCATTTGGCTCTCTTGGGCTAAAGTATATCTTAGTTTTACCAGACCACTGAGCTGAGTAACAGCTCTCCTAGGGCTGGCCAGAAGGATTAGTGTTACAACCCTTGGGAATTGTTACAACCCTTGGGGTTGTTATTAAAGTTCTTATTATAATAATTGTTGTCAGTAATAAATGGTAAACTCAGTGCTAAAGGTCAGTGGAAACAAACACTCAAGAAACTAAACAACTATTTAATACTTAAATAACACAATTTAGATCAACCTTGTCGGATGACAAATAACACAACTTGATAACCAGGAAGGACAAATACCAGTCCTTAGAAACACACTGGATTCCCTAAAACTAAGAAGCTAAGTCCTAACAAAGACAGGAGAAATAACCGTTATTAATAATAAACTTGATTGGATCCAACAATTTAGCTGGCCAGACCAAAAAATGACCCTAATACTAATTCCAAAGAAAGAAGGAAGACAGAGTATATAAAACAGGAAAACCATTATAAATCCTACCTATCAACACAAAACTAAGCACACAAAACCTTGTCTATAATAGACCTACTGAATGACGTTATATAGTCTCGATGCAAATATGACAATATATATATATATAAGATTAAATAATACAAATGATGTATAGTTCTTCTCACTTCAGTGGATGTATCAGAGGAGAAACAAAACTAGGGCCGTGATCCACTCGCCATAACAGCTATCAGGGCAGGTCCTGAACGCCAGAGTATTACCATACAGGGGAAGCGATCCCAAACGAAAATCAGAGACACTCGGTCTTACCTGAGCGTCAGCCTCCCTACAGGCCATCTCACGAGCTAGCAAGCTCCCAAAACCATAGCAGCTGATTGAAGACGAAAGCGACGGCAACAATTCCCTGGGAATTCCTCCTCGTCAGGGAAAGGCAGGACTGGCTCAAGTCGCAGGTGACAGGAGCACCTACGAGTACCTTATTGATGTACTCAAGCCGCAAGTCGAGGCAGGAGACACTCGAGTCGCAGGTGACAAGAGAACCTGCAGACAACAGACCAAGGCGAGGATCCAAAGCGTAATCCAAAGAATCGTCGTCCAAAATAAACAGCCAAATAATCGTCATCCAAAATCCAAATCAGTATGCTGCTCAAGGTGTGATATCAAGGGAGTGCTCAAGCCCGAACTGAACTGTCCGAGCACCAACGTCCAGACATCACCAAGACGCGTTCATAAACAATCGTGTATATAAAAAAAAGAAGAAACAATCGTTAAAAAACGATAGTTCGGTAATATAAACAAACGGGGAGGAGGCGGCCTAACCACACTGAGAAACGTTAAATTAAGCACTTTACGCTAAACACTTAAAATTGACGAGACAACGGACACTTAATTTCAAAAATATAATAAACAAATGCTCATACAAAACAAAGGCTATTCTGCCACAAAATGATTCTTAAAAACTAGTAATTAAACCTAGAAAAACAAGGCTGATCTAAATTCATAAAAGGCAAATAAAAATAATCTAGTCCTTTCTAATACCTTCCTCCCCAAAAACAAAAAAAAATTATTCCAATAGAATAAATTTTTTTTAATACAAAACATAAAACCTGTAAAGAGAAAAGGATTAACTTATCACTCTCAAGACAAAGTAAAGTCTCTTGTGTGAAACCTGAAATAAGAATTCTCATAACACTACAACAAACGAAAATCAATAACTGAATTGTCACACAAAGAAAACTTACCAGCCTAAACAACAGAGAAAACATAAATCAAAATAAACCAAAAGGTCAAATTAGCACAAAATAGTTACCACCAGACACTGACTGTCTCAAATTCAGCCAATAACATTGAGGTTACACATAACAGACACTACCAAAGTAATGACCGCCCGCACTTTGGTCACTACAGGTTTTCCTTCAAAAGAAAAGACAAAATCATTAAATGCCTCACTAAGAAAACCTAATAACTAATAAACCAAACTTCAAGCGAAACACACTCATACTCATGCTCACATCTCTAAGATTAACGCAAACCAACTGAAGAGACGAGAAGGGCGAGGGAGAGGAGCCAAATCGTGATCAAGTCTATATCCTTGAAAGGACATCGGGAATTCGATTCTCTGATCCCTTAACGTGTTTTATCACAAGCGAGAATTCTTGCAATTGCAGAGCCCAAAGTAAAAATTCTCTGGTGGCTCCTTTCATGCGCTCGATGAAAACCAGCGGGTTGTGGTCCGTCCAGATTTCTATGGGAAAAGAAAAATTAGTCACATACGGCTTAAAATGCACAAGAGTACGGACCAAGGCGAGGGCCTCCTTTTCAATGGTGGAATATTTTCTCTCGGCGGCCAGTAGCTTTCGACTATAATATGATACAGGATGAACCTCTCCTACCTCGTTCCTTTGAAAGAGGACACCCCAATACCTATGTCACTGGCATCCACAGCAATAATAAAAGGTTTCTGGAAATTAGGAGAAGTCAATATTGGATTAGATACTAATACCATCTTAAGTTTAATAAATGCTTCCTCGCACTGAGAAGACCACACAAACTTCTGCCCTTTCTCTAACAATTTGGTAAGTGGCTGAGCAATGTCCGAGAAATTTCGCATGAATCTGCGATAATAGCCAGTCATGCCCAGCACTCGCCGAACCTCTCTGACATTGCACGGCCTCTTTAAATTTATGATAGCCTCGAGGTTGGCTTGTTTAGGTGCCACCTGACCCAAACACACGTGACCCAAATAGCACACTTTTGCTTTGCCAAACTCACACTTGGCCAGATTCACAACAAGACCAGCAGCCCTTAAAGCTTCAAACACTTTACTTAATCGTAACATATGTGTCCGCCAGTCGTTGCTATAG
This sequence comes from Macrobrachium nipponense, assembly GCF_015104395.2. Classification (NCBI taxonomy): domain Eukaryota; kingdom Metazoa; phylum Arthropoda; class Malacostraca; order Decapoda; family Palaemonidae; genus Macrobrachium; species Macrobrachium nipponense. The sequence continues at coordinate 3,804,458 of NC_061103.1, read as the reverse complement.
ACTACCAGGTCATCTATATAGATTTCTGTACCTTCCAAACCACAAATAACCCGGTTCATAAGACGTTGGAAAGTACATGCAGCGTTTTTCATCCCAAAGGGCATTCATTACCTTACACTCGTAAAGCCCGAAGGGAGTCACAAATGCAGAAATCTCTCGTGCTCGATCAGACAGGGGAACCTGCCAATAGCCTTTCAATAAATCCAATTTCGTAATAAACTTAGCAGCCCCTATCTGATCGAGACAGTCATCTATACGAGGCAAAGGAAAAGAGTCATTCTTAGTGTGTGCGTTAACCTTACGGTAGTCTACACACATAAGGAACTTTCCGTCGGACTTCTTAACAAGGACTATCGGGGAGCTCCATGGGCTAATGGAAGGTTGGATGAGATCGTGTTCCAGCATATATTTAATCTCCTTATCAACTATATCCCTCTTAACGGGATTCAGCCGATAAGGACTCTGTTTTACAGGAGAAGCATTTCCAACATCTACATCATGCTCAAGAAAATTAGTTAGACCTGGAGAATTCTGAAATAAATCTGGAAAAGAAGAAATTAAATTAATTACATCCCTCCTTTGAGCAATCTCCAGATGCTCCAGCCCTTCCTTCAAAACTTCTAAATTTTGATTATTATCAAAAAGAGCATCAGAAGACACCTGACAAATTAAATCCTCCAAATCCTCTGAGGTTAAATCCATAACCTCAGCCACAGGCTCATAAACAATAGCAAGAGGATCATGTCTATTTGAGGTATAGAGTTTTAACCTATTTATATGGAATATCCTGCACTTCCGTTTGGGTTCCAGGAGCCTCTATTTCATAATTCACCTCTGACAACTTCCTCAACACCCTCCAGGGCCCTTATATCTTGTTCAAGGAAATTGGTCAGAGTCAGTACTCAAAACTAAAACTAATTCTCAGGGCTCAAACGACCGTGCTTTAGATTTCCTATCGAAATTTAATTTCATTGCAGCCTGAGAAAACTAGCCAAATTTTCTCTGGCAAATTTCCAGGCTCTTAGATAATTTTTTTCTCAAGTCCTCCACAAAGTCTCCTACGTTTGCATCCCTTCCTCGACCAGTCTCAAGCATCTCATGAAAAATCTCCAAAGGCCCACGTACTTTGTGTCTAAAGACCAGTTAGAAAGGAGCTACACCAGTTGAAGAATTCGGGTGATTTCTTAGAGCAAAGAGAGCAAAGGGAAGCCCTTTATCCCATTCCTCCCCTTGTTCATAACAATACTTTCAAAATAGATTTAAGGGTCTGGTGGAACCTTTCCACCACCCCCTGACTCTCCGATGATAGGGTACACTGGTTTTGTGCCGAATCGGCCCAGTTCAGCACACTTACCTTTAAATACCCTTACTAGTAAAATTTGATACCATAGTCAGTTTGAATAGTACGAGGGAGACATACCTGGAAAAGAATTCAATTAGTTGTCAAATACAACCTTAGAGGTTTATCCTTCTCATTGGGAAGGCCTCAGGGAATCGAGATGCTCTATCCATGATTGTCAAGAGATGGGTAAATCCTGACTTAGTTTTAGGCAAAGGCCCAACCACATCAATAACTAATTCTACAAAAGGCTCACCTATCGCAGGAATTGGATTTAAGGGAGCTTTAGGAATAATTTGGTTGGGTTTCCCCATCACTTGACAAACCTCACATTCATTAATAAATTGTTTCACAGACGATTTGTTTAATCCTGGCCACCAAAAACATTCTGCCAGCTTTCGAAAAGTTTTTACATACACCGAAGTGGCCAGAAAAAGAATCATCATGTGCAAGACTCAAGACAGACCTACGGAATCGAGATGGGACAACAATTTGTTCAATATGAGATGTCTTGCTCAGATCATCAGTTGAAGGACGACTAATCCGGTATAGTAAACCATTAATCACACAAAACCTAGGTTTAGTCAAATCCGCAGTGTCACCTAAATCAAAATTAAATTCCTTTTTCTGAGCTTCAATAAATGAAGACCTGTCCCAATCAGGTCTCAAAACATTGCTAGCTACGCTACTACTACTACTACTACTGTCTAAAGACCCGGGCCTCTCTAAGTCTACTTCTAAACTACTTAAGATTAAATCATCGTCATTATCGATTAAATTTGCAGCTTTTGCTGCTGCACGGGTTGTCACTGCAACTGGACAGGTCTGCACAGACAATATGGGAAACAACTCCTGTCCTTGGGTATTTAACATATCATTACCCAAAATGCCGTCAATTCCAGGAATAGGGAGACTCTCAACAACTGCCAACTCTGTCACTTTATCATAACCAGGGAAAGACAATCTGACCTCCACTAACGGAGCTGAAACAATGGTGTTCGGGAACCCTCCCAGAACAACAAAATTCCCTGTATAATCAACTAAAATCTTTCAAAGATTCTCTCAAAACCAGAGACCGAGCTGACCCTGTGTCCCTAAAAAATTTCACACCAATAGTTTTAGAAGTAGATATCAATTTACCAGGCCAAATATATTTATCATAAAGTAGTCATGACTCCTTTCTGCTAGAAGACTGACTACTGCTACTACTACCATTCAGTGCTAGCTACTGGACAGTTTTCGATGATGGGATTACTGATAACAGTTTACAAGTAGATTAGTGACACAGGATAATTATTATTCCTTTGGAGGTACCTTCTTCTGGTATTACACTGTGCCGATAATGTCCCTGCTTTATTACCAGAAACAAGTCCCCCACCTACCTCTATTATTCATATTACCTGGGCCAGAACCAAACCTATTATCTTTGAAAAAGACACGAGTGTCCTGTCCACTCGAGACTTTTCCCTGGTTACTATCGGGTTTATGATTTTTATCTGGTGGGTTACCCTGCCCACGAGTATTCACAAAAGAGCCTGACCTCCTCTGAAAATTAAACTGGCCTAGCAGATTGAAAATTCACATCCTTAGTCCCAAAACTACTAGACCCAGTTCGATGGGTCAATACAAACCTCATCAGCAATTTGGGCGGCCTTACCTAAATTAACAGCTTTTACCTCTTCTAGATAAATTTTCAATTCCTTACTGCATGACTTCTTGAATTCTTCTAGAAGCATGAGCTCCCTCAAAGAAGAGAAAGAGACCACCTGGCGGCTTTTTAACCAATCATCAAATTGTTCCTCCTTAAGCTAGCAAATTCCACATTAAGTAAGGGAGGCCTGCTTTGTAAAATTTCTGAACTTAAGGCGATAGGCCTCAGGAACCAGATCATATGCCTTGAGGACTAGAGGGCCTTAACCTTGTGATAGTCACGGGCTATACCTTCTTCCAAGGCATTATACACTCTTATAGCCTTGCCCACCAACCTACATTGAATTAGTACAGTCCACATTTCTGGGGGCCAAGATAACCGGGTGGCAAACACGTTCAAATGCCTTGAAAATTCTGGGACATTCAACTCGTCAAACACTGGCACCAATTTCAAGGCCGCACCTACATTAAATTTATCCTGCGAGTTGACCCCGAGGAGTACTAAAATGATTAGAGTTGCCCTGCAGCCTAGCAATTTCTAAATTGATATTGGCCATCTCCAATTCATGCCGCCTCGCCCTCTCATTCTCCTCAAATTCTAGTTTCATCAATTCTATCCGTTTACATATTAAGTTATATTCACCTGTCCTCCTGGGACACTACAGGCTGTACTGGGCTACACTCACTAGGACAGGGTTTTCTACCAAAAAAAAAAGGGGTTTAGTAGACACATTAGATTTAATTTGCAAATTAGCCTGCCCTTCAAAAATAGTTCCAATACGAGGAGGATCTTCAAACAAAGAAAGACCTGGGTTCACACTAACATCTTCAATCACACTACCTTCTCGCTCGGAGTCACGGTCACCAACACTATCAAAATCCCTAGCCAAATTCTCTCCTTCAGCCATACCCTGAGCTACCTTACTTTTTACAGCTACCAACAATTGATTTTTTGTATCCGCTGCCCTCAACGGAATACCTAACCACCGGGCACAACTTACTAAACAAGCCTTATTCAGTACTGGCAGATGTTTTATACAATCAGCAGACCCTAAAAACCCTGCTGGGCAAACACAAAAATCCTCCATTGTACCAAAATAGCAGGGGAGAAAGGTAATACTCTACAACTTAAAGAAAATATTGCCAAATTAACAAAGTGTTGTTCCACGGACCAAAACACTGAGTACACCTGAGAACAATCCTGTCACGGTCGCCAAATTGTTACAACCCTTGGGAATTGTTACAACCCTTGGGGTTGTTATTAAAGTTCTTATTATAATAATTGTTGTCAGTAATAAATGTAACTCAGTGCTAAAGGTCAGTGGAAACAAACACTCAAGAAAACTTAACAATATTTAATACTTAAATAACACAATTTAGATCAACCTTGTCGGATGACAAATAACACAACTTGATAACCAGGAAGGACAAATACCAGTCCTTAGAAACACACTGGATTCCCTAAAACTAAGAAGCTAAGTCCTAACAAAGACAGGAGAAATAACCGTTATTAATAATAAACTTGATTGGATCCAACAATTTAGCTGGCCAGACCAAAAATTACCCTAATACTAATTCCAAGAAAGAAGGAAGACAGAGTATATAAAACAGGAAAACCATTATAAATCCTACCTATCAACACAAAACTAAGCACACAAAACCTTGTCTATAATAGACCTACTGAATGACGTTATATAGTCTCGATGCAAATATGACAATATTTGTCAGGGAAAGGCAGGACTGGCTCAAGTCGCAGGTGACAGGAGCACCTACGAGTACCTTATTGATGTACTCAAGCCACAAGTCGAGGCAGGAGACACTCGAGTCGCAGGTGACAAGAGAACCTGCAGACAACAGACCAAGGCGAGGATCCAAAGCGTAATCCAAAGAATCGTCGTCCAAAATAAACAGCCAAATAATCGTCATCCAAAATCCAAATCAGTATGCTGCTCAAGGTGTGATATCAAGGGAGTGCTCAAGCCCGAACTGAACTGTCCGAGCACCAACGTCCAGACATCACCAAGACGCGTTCATAAACACTCGTGTATATAAAAAAAGAAGAAACAATCGTTAAAACGATAGTTCGGTAATATAAACAAACGGGGAGGAGGCGCCTAACCACACTGAGAAACGTTAAATTAAGCACTTTACGCTAAACACTTAAAATGACGAGACAACGGACACTAAATTTCAAAAATAAAATAAACAAATGCTCATCCAAAACAAAGGCTATTCTGCCACAAAATGATTCTTAAAAACTAGTAATTAAACCTAGAAAAACAAGGCTGATCTAAATTCATAAAAGGCAAATAAAAATAATCTAGTCCTTTCTAATAATTAGATATTTTTACGTGGCTAGGAACCAGTTGGCCACCTAGCAACGGGACTTACAGCTTATTGTGGGATCCGAGCCACATTAGATCGAGAAATGAATTTCTATCACCAGAAATAAATTCCTCTGGTTCCGCGTTGGCCGAACCGAGATTCGAACTTCGGACCACCGGATTGGCAGCCGAGCGCGAAAACCACTCGTCCAACGAGGAACTTTCTCGGGCTAAAAGTGGCGTGGCTTTATGACAGTACATTTTGTTTCTATTCATCTTTCTCTTTATAAATTCATGTATACACGTACTGGAGTGGAATGACTTATAGTAGCTTTTATGTATTATCTAGGGGTCGTTTCATGTTTAACCCTTTACATTTACTCACGACCAAGACTATAAACATTCACTTGCCTAGATATTTTCAAGCCTTTACTTTACCTCCAAATTA
>NC_061103.1:3778697-3793697 GCF_015104395.2 Macrobrachium nipponense | reverse complement strand
AGAGTATTTCGTTTCTGGAAAAGCCATCTACCTTAATTTCACCCTCTCAAATTTATGCTTTACTATAATTATTATTTTTTTAATTTCAAGTTAAGGTCTTGAACTTTTATAGAGTTACGTCATTTTTGAAAAGCCATCTGCCTTAATTGTATCCTCTCTCAAATTTATGCTTTAATATAATTATTTGTTTTTTAAATTTCAAGTTAAGGTCTTGAACTTTTATAGATTACGTCATTTTTGAAAAGTCATCTGCCTTACATTCTCTCTCTCTCTCTCTCTCTCTCTCTCTCTCTCTCTCTCTCTCTCTCTCTCTCATACGAGCGAGTTTCCCTCGTAAGATGAATATTTGACCCTGCGCACAAATCCTTGTGAAGGGGCTTATGTACATCGTAATAATTCCATTATATCCCTTGAAACCTAATCCTATTCTGTGAGCAACGAAAATACTGTGTGTTGAGTAGACGATCTGCCAATATCACGTCCCTGAAGTGTCCTTTGTACTTTAGGTAGAGTAGAAAAGGCGAAAAACAGAGTGTTGTGTGGAATAGCATCGTTTTATGTGAACCCTCGTGCTGCCGGTTTCATGCTGCCAGTACTTTCGTTTCAAAGTTGAGTTATAATTCCTATATTTGTAGGAATTAAATTACAATAACTGAATGTTAGGGGTCTTGAATCATCTGGCAACGAGTAAAAACAGTGGTCTTGATTGTCATCCTCTATCAAATGGCAAGAGTTAGCGAGACCTATAAAATTGTGCGCATTGATTTATTGAGTGTTTAGATGAATCGCAGGAGAAAAAGATTTATCATCTTTTCTAACAGAACAATTCGGTCTTTCCAATTTCATTTTGAATGTATCTTCACATTGACGTATCGAGAGTTTAGATGAATCTTTGGTGAAAATGTTATCCTTTTTATGCAACAGAACAATTCAGTCTTTCCAGTTTCAATTCGAATACATCTTCACATTGATATATTGAGTTTGAATGCATCTGAGGAGAAAAAGATTATTATTTTTCATAGAACAATTCAGTCATTCCAATTCTAATATGAATATATTTCAAGTCTTGTGCGAGAAAAGTCCTAAAGTAAAGTTCTCTCTCTCTCTCTCTCTCTCTCTCTCTCTCTCTCTCTCTCTCTCTCTCTCTCTCTACCATTAACCCACCCCGACTTGACACAAGATGTAAAAATATTGACCCTTCAGGTAACCAAGAATGTTATTACGGAGGTCTTGTCGGAAAATTGCCGTCACTACTAATGGTAAAATCACAAAGGGTCTCAACGTTCTTGCCATTAACGTCTCTCTCTTTTCTGTCTAGTGACTGTGAGAGTCAGTATTCACTGGATTTATTCATGGTGAGATTCTAACTGATGTTAACGATATGCATCAGTTGTTGGGGAGTTCATCAAAGAATGCGAGATTTCGTAGGAAAGTTAACAAACGTCATATGTGTCATTTCACGTTAGCAAACTGTCATACATATTCACTGTAGAAACGAAATTATATATATATATATATATATATACCTATATAGTATATATATATATATATAGATTAATGGCTGATATATATATACTATATATATATATATAATTTAATATATATATATATATGTATATATGATATAATTTATAGATATATATTATATATATATATATATAATATATAGATATGTATATATATATACTGTATATATAAATATATTATATATATATATATATATATCTATCGATCTAGAATATATAGATATATAATATATATATATATATAATATATATACTTATATATATATATATTAACTACCAATATATATATTATATATGTATATATATAATATATATATATATATTAATATATATATATTTATATATATATTAATATATATATATATAAGGATGTTTCCTAATATATATATATATTAACGGATGTTTTCATATTATGAAGCTTCTAAACAAACCAAATACGTCAGATTAGTCGATATTCATGTGTCTATCCATACTTAGATGACTCATAATTGTAATCCAAACAATTGAAAGGAGAGAGAGAGAGCAATATACCAAAAAACGAAAATAAAAACAAAAGAGCAGGAAAACAGCCAATGGTTATTAAAAGGATACATCCCTAGCCTGTAGTACATAACCAGGCGCCCGGTAAAGCTCCTGTAAGGTGGTAGCCCAACTCATCCTTGATTAGAAAAAAAAAAAAAATAAAGACATCAAACTTCGGCAAATTGTATGGCAGTGTTAATTACAGAGATTAACCCTAACTTCTCTCTCTCTCTCTCTCTCTCTCTCTCTCTCTCTCGCTGATTATGGCCTTCAGTTTCTAGGACTACAAACTTCCTCAACAGCCATTAATACAGCTGAGATCCTCAATTCTAAAAGCCTTTTTTAATTCGAAAAACAAAATATCCTTCGACGTCCAGTGGGAGTTATTCCTTCCATCAGACATTTATCAGAAACCCTTTTATGTCGACCTTGACCCCAATAATTGGGATCCGACCCGCGGGACGAAGAAGCAAACGCCTTTGAGAGAAAAGACCTCATGATTACCTCGGGCCGCCCTCCCTCCCCTCCCTCCCTCCCCCAACTCAGGCTGTCATTGAGATGATGACATCAAAGCTCACCGACCAGCGTGATCCAGCACTTGTTGGATTACGCGGGAGAGAGACGCCTTGCTAATTAGCTGTAATTACCGGAGAGGCATCCTTATGGTCCGGTGATGCTGTACCTCGTCACATTTCAAGCCAAGGCAACGCCCCTGCCCCGCCCCCACCCCCACCACCCATCACCCATCACCCCGCCTAACTCGCCCGGCCGCCCACCGCCCTATCCTTTGCTTAAGCACAGACGCAGACTTGGCCTCGAAATCCAGTCCTTATTGACGACCATTGTATTCATTCTGTTCCGCGTCAGATTGTAATCTATATATTAGCTCTGGTAACATGAAAACGTCCGCGAGTGAGAGTCAATTATTATATTATTATTATTATTATTATTATTATTATATTGGAGAAACAGATCCATATTTATGTATGGGTAAAAATGTATTTAAAAATCCTATACAAAGAGCTTTCGGGAACTTGTCCGATTTCCCCTTTTTTAAGTTCTGTGGATTTTTCTCCATTTCAAGATTCATGCTACCATGAATAATAATAATAATAATAATAATAATAATATAATAAAATAATAATAATAATAATAATAATAATGAATAAATAATATAATAAGTGAAGACGAGTGGCTAAAGAGTGCATGGGAAGAAGGACTAATAAAAGTAGACGAAGACCCAGAAATATACAGAGACAGGAGAATGACAGACAGAACAGAGGACTGGCACAACAAACCAATGCACGGACAATACATGAAACAGACTAAAGAACTAGCCAGCGATGACACATGGCAATGGCTACAGAGGGGAGAGCTAAAGAAGGAAACTGAAGGAATGATAACAGCGGCACAAGATCAAGCCCTAAGAACCAGATATGTTCAAAGAACGATAGACGGAAACAACATCTCTCCCATATGTAGGAAGTGCAATACGAAAAATGAAACCATAAACCACATAGCAAGCGAATGACCCGTGGCACTTGCACAGAACCAGTACAAAAAGTGGCATGATTCAGTGGCAAAGCCCTCCACTGGAGCCTGTGCAAGAAACATCAGCTACCTTGCAGTAATAAGTGGTACGAGCACCAACCTGAGGGAGTGATAAAAAACGATCTGGCAAAGATCCTCTGGGACTATGGTATCAGAACGGATAGGGTGATACGTGCAAACAGACCAGACGTGACGTTAATTGACAAAGTCAAGAAGAAAATATCACTCATTGATGTCGCGATACCATGGGACACCAGAGTTGAAGAGAAAGAGAGGGAAAAAATGGATAAGTATCAAGATCTGAAAATAGAAATAAGAACGATATGGGATATGCCAGTGGAAATCGTACCCATAATCATAGGAACACTAGGCACGATCCCAAGATCCCTGAAAAGGAATCTAGAAAAACTAGAGGCTGAAGTAGCTCCAGGACTCATGCAGAAGAGTGTGATCCTAGAAACGGCACACATAGTAAGAAAAGTGATGGACTCCTAAGGAGGCAGGATGCAACCCGGAACCCCACACTATAAATTCCACCCAGTCGAATTAGAGGACTGTGATAGAGCAAAAAAAAAAAAAAAAAAAAAAATAATAATAATAATAATAAAATAATAATAATAATAATAATAATAATAATAATAATAATAATAATAATAATAATAATAATAATAATAATAATAATAATAATATTATAATTAATATTATTATTATTATTATTATTATTATTATTATTATTATTTATTATTATTATTATTATTATTATTTATTATTATTATCAAGGTTTAACCGCTAGATTGAGACACCTCTTCAAAATGGGGCGACAAGAGAAACAGATATCAGCATGAAAGACAAGCCCGAACCCAATATACATACTTTATTTATATACTAATCAGTATTATGATTTGATTTCCTTTTATCTAAACGGCTCTATGGCGTCCGTGTGTCTTTCATTTCTGATTCCAGATCGGATCTGTAATTGACACGAGGGAGGTTCCTGGCTCAACAATGTTTTGGAAACCGGAGCCAATCTGGTTAATGGCACCGCGTACAGGGATTGAAAAAAATAAAAAAAGATGAAAAGGCTTTTGTCGTAACTGTCCGATCACTTTATGCCGTTTGGATTTTAACAGCCTGTAAATGATTAAACGACGTAGGTCTCCATTGATGGGCCCTATCGCCCGCCGGGTTGGAATGGGAACTAATATATACTAGAGGCCGCCACTGCTGCATCAACATAGAGCTCCATTTCGTTAGTGGGGTAACTTTCATTTCGAGAGAGGTGAGAGAGAGAGAGAGAGACGAGAGAGAGAGAGAGAGAGAGAGAGAGAGAGAAGGTTAAGTGGACGTGAAGAGGAAGTGGCAAATAATAAGTATTTGATGATAATTAACGAAGGACGGTTATTAGATATAACATTATATATATATATATATATATATATATATATATATATATATATATATCTATATACATATATACATATACATCTAATAAAAGGAACCCATAAAAACACCAAAATATAGAAAGTAAGCACTACGTACATTTCAGAGACTGCTGTCTCTGAGATATAGTACTTACTTTATATATTTTGGCGTTTTTATGGCCTCCTTTTATTAGATGGAATTCTGTTGTAACAGAAAATTTTTACCCAGTCATATACTATATATATATATATATATATATATATATATATATATATATATATATATATATATATATATATATACATATATAATTATCTTTTACGTCAGCAGCTCTGTATGTAAATAGGTCTCTCTCATTCATTCTTTGGATGTCTAAACAAGAACATAATTGTTATGAAGCTTCATCGCGAGCATGAATTGTCCCATAACTCTGCGTGACTACACGAACAACACATGATAATAATTATTTTTAATCCATTTCACTTTTTCTTGTTTTGATAAGGAGCAGATAACAGGTTATTTTGAATTAGTTGTGATGTTCTAAAAAGGAAATTACTTTATTTGAATGTGATACATCTGAAGCGTTGTCATAGTTCAGTGACTACCCAGAAAGATCCTTTCAGAATGCGTATTGTACCAAGTGGTCATTGATTATATTAGTTGAAGTACGTAAGAATTAATAAGAATTCAAATTGAAATGACAAGAGACCAAGAAAATGGTGCCTCTGTTATTTTTTTTCTCTGGCTCAAAAGCAAAAATACAGATCATTGTTAACAGTCAATTACATACACAAACTGCGTCATTGTATTAACAGATTTTTGGGAAATACACATGCCAACACGAAACGGTTCAAATGAAGTTGGATATGAATTTTAGACTGAAATGGTCATATTCACTCCTTTTGCATGCAAGCCCAAAAGGCAAAAACGAACTTGTGCTCATTTTCTCCACAACTCTATAATAACTATATAATCATACGTTTTTACCCATAACCATTATAAAAACCTTTCTCCATAACATTTTGTTACCGCGAATGGAAAATATGAGTTAATTATTGGTTACTGACCAAACAAAAAGAATTTATTCATCAACAAAAACATCTGAAACTGGTCTTTGCTATTATTTTCCAGTCAGCATAACCATCACGCCAGAATACAGTCATAAATTTCTGTAATTATATGTCTGCGTAGCACACTATAGCCTCATTTATATAGAAAAGTCTTGTTAAATACCACGATGTCAAGGATAAAAGGGTCCGCCTTTGCTATATTTCATCACAGTGACAAATGGCGTTTTTATTGTTTTTTTTTTTTCAGCGTCGTTGGTGTAGACAAATTCGTGTTTATTTATGTTGTTTTGCGATATATTCATGTATATATATATTATGAATATGATTTGTACCCTTGAAAACTGTATCCATGAATTATCTTTTTTTTTCATTAAGAAGACGTGATGAGCGGTGACATTCTTAGAATGTAGAGGTCATCAATTTAACTCTCCATGGAAACAGTGGTCCTAAAGTGACAAGACAGCTCAGCTTCGGAAATGCTGACACAACTTCCTTGGGTGGCGCGATGTCGAAGGTTGCTGCCTAAGCAGAACAGACCACGTCCTGTGTCCATGCGCGAGCGGATGCAGATATGCTTTCTGAATCTGGTTTGGGGCTGATTCTTGGGCGTGAGCAATGATCTGTATAATGAAGTCCTGAACTTGTGACGAAATTAGTGACGACACTTATTTGGGAGTGTCTTGTGTGTTAATTCGTGCGAGCTATTTCCCTACATAATGAGAGAGTAAGTTAGCCAAAATGGAGAACAATACAAAGTCAGCAAAAGGCCAAGATGGCTCCTTTGATTGCGTTTTTGGTTAAGTGTGTGTAATCTGTGTTGAATGGGTAAGCATACTTATTTTTTAGCCAAAAGTGTGGCTAGACTGTATTTTGAATATTTGTTTCAAAGATGTTCTATTTCATTTGACCTTTTGATTTTGATTTATAATCTTTGCTTATGGATGTGTTCTCCTGTCTTCTTATAGGCGGATCTGGACCAAAGGGGAAGTGATCTGGTAACTTTTTTAGAAATGGGAACTTAACTGATGTTCCGTGGTGTTACTAGACTGTACTATGACTTTTCCTACTTTTATGACTAAACTAATGTTGGTTATTGTAGAGAAAGAGGTGTACGGGTTTAGTTCTATCCGCAGGGTTATCTGAGATACTTGGATTTTGAATTCAACCTTTGTTATGACCCTTCACAAAGGTCTAAACATCAATTCAGAAAAACTGAATCGCTCAATATCTTTTCAACAGGTGTTCTCTAAGTTAGAGTCACAGAGAGTGAAATAACCTACAGTGTGCGCATATTAATATTGAGGGATACAAATACCATAAATAAAATCTTAAAGTTTATTACAAAATTTGCTAAAGTAAGAAATGATTAACAGAACCTCTGAAAATACAATAATAAATGAATGTCAATCACACAGTGAAAACAAAATTAAAGCAAATCTCCACCACCATTAAAGATAGCACATAAACCATACATACCAAATAAAAGGGGGTTCTGAAAGAAACAAGAAATGTCGGCCAGATAGAAGCCTAACGATTTACAAATCTAAAGGAAATCCCTTCCTCTAACACACGGTGGCCACCAAAAGACTAAACCTCCACAGAGATCCTAGAGTGAACAGGAACTGCTGAACTATGGGGCATGGCATCAGCAGATAAACGTGACAGGAACTACTCGTCCCAGCACGTCAACGTCCGTAGACAAAGGCTACTAGACAGGGACAGCCTTACGAGGTCCAAAGTCAGGCCTGACTATAACACAACAGCATCAATAAAAATGTGATGACTTATACCTGCACTCGGTGGGGTCCCCCAGGCAAATACTGGCCCAAGGCTACAGCAAGAGGAGAAGTCGCAGCGATGTGGACGACTCCAGCTCCAAATAACGAAAATTCTTCCAGAATTACGGAGTTGTACTTGCAGTAGTCAAAGAAGTCGTATATCACGAAAGGCCAGAAACACACTGCCTTACCTTAGGCACAGGGTTCCAAAGTCCTCGGAATGATCCAAGGAGACCAAAAACAGGACTCTGAGAACAAACAAGCTAAGGATCAAAAACAGGAATGGAAATTCAAAATAACGTGGAGGAAGAAAACTTAAATCCCTGAAGGGGATACTAAAATAAATGAAAAAATAGGGTAAACTAAAGCTAATTACAAACAGAAAAGCATAAAGTTCTAACACCTCCACACCTACCAAAAAAAAAAAAAAAGAAAATTTTTTTTTTTTTTTTATACAACAATAAATTGACATACGGTACAAAGTTTAAGGAACAATATTTCCCTCATAAACATACATCTGTTAAAGTTTACAAAAAAAGACAAGAAGGCTTAACATTACTAAAAGAAGCATAGCATAAAGAGTTGGCTTACAAAAATTTTCCTGAAAGAAGAAATATATACATACATATACACACAACAGGTTACAGCTCAATTCCTCACTTCACTAAATAGTTTCTCTGATATAGAGTCAAAAGTAACCATAATTGTCCTGGTTTAAATCACAAAAGGCACCATAACAAAAAGTTCTGGGAAATACCTTTCCCCAATAGGCTCTCAAGCCAAAAGACAAAACCACTCACAAATTGTGAAATATGATTATCAAAACAGTTCATTTCCACGGAGGATAAACCTGAAATCTTAAATTAACATAATGGGCTACATTGCCCTAACACTCAGATAATGAGGACCCAACTCTCCTTACTTCTCTAAACACCTTAATAATATATAGTTCACCATCACCACAGCCTTAAATCTAATTTACAGTAAACCTTATTATCACCATAAACAGAGTCAAATCTTCTGACAGAACGATTGACAACACCAATACAATTTACCATAAGTCACAATAACTCAATCCAAGAAAACCTACAAAAACCGTCTCCTCCCTCACATTCCTACTCAAAAGCATGTCAAAAATTCGGAAACGACGAGAGAAAACAAATCACATATGTTAATCCAGCCACCAAAGAATTCAAACCCCCATTCGAGAAAGGGCATCTGCCAACACATTTTCTTTACCAGGGATATGTTTGATTTGTAGATCCCATTCCTGCAACAATATACTCCACCGAGCCAATCTTTGATTTTTATTCTTAAACCGATTGAGAAACGTCAAAGGGTTGTGGTCGGTTAAGACTAGGATAGGAGAATCTGTGGAAGAAAGATAAACATTAAAATGGTTAATGGACATAATTAAAGCCAAAGTTTCCTTCTCCACAGTAGAATATTTCCTCTGCGGAGGAGTCAACTTCTTTGAGAAGTAGGCTACCGGGTGTGATATACCTTGCTCATCCTCTTGCAAGAGCACTGCCCCAACTCCAACATCACTTGCATCTGTAGCAAGTGAGAAAGGAATGGAATGCTAAAATTGGGGGTCTCAATACTGGAAAGTTTAATAAAACATTCTTGAGGGACTCGAAAGCCTTTTGAGTCTCTCCAGTCCAAACAAAAGCCACCTGTTTTTTAAGAAGGTTAGTAAGGGGATTTGCAATGTCTGAAAAATTTTTCACAAACCGCCTATAGTACCCAACTAGACCAAGGAATCTCCTAACATCCTTCTGGCAGGAAGGGACTGGCATTTTCTCTACCACCTCCACATTAGCTCTTTTTGGAGCCACCTTTCCATTACCAACAATATACCCTAAATACACTACTTCTGCCTTAGCGAAGTCACATTTACCCAAATTCACAACCAAACCAACTCTTCTCAACACTTTAAATAGAGCTTCCATGCGTTCCATATGAGTGTTCCAATCATCACTATAAATTACAATGTTGTCGATATAAACCACCAACAACCTTCCTAAACCATAAACCACAGAATTCATTAACCTCTGAAAGGTTGCGGCAGCATTCTTCAACCCAAATGGCATCACCCGACATTGAAACAAACCCTGAGGAGTGACAAAAGCAGACAAAGCTCTGGCACGTTTAGTTAGTAGCACCTGCCAGTAACCTTTAAGAAGGTCAAACTTACTAATGTACTTTGCCCGCCCCAACCGATCAATACAGTCCTCCACCCGAGGCAGGGGGAAACTATCGGAACGGGTCACCTCGTTCAATTTCCGATAGTCTACACACATCCAGTACCCTCCATCAGACTTTTTCACCAATACCACAGGTGAAGACCAAGGACTATCACTCTGTTCTATGAGACCATGTTTTAGCATATACTCCACTTCCTTTGCCACCACACCAACTTTTCATAGGATTCAAACGATAGGGGGACTGCTTGACTGGAAGGGCATTACCTATATCAACGTCATGCTCCAAAATTGATGTACGACCAGGGACATCTGAAAATAGATCTTTGTAACAATACATTAACTTTTTCAACACTACGTTTCTCCATATCCAAATGCATAACTTTACTCTCAAAATTTACCAATGAATTCCGATTATCAGAAGGCCAACACTCTTTGTCAACTAATTTACTCTCATCAAAATTATCAGCAAAAGAATCATAATCAACATTATTACAACTCTCAACAAAAGCCATAGGAATCGCATTTTCCCTATCTACAAATTTCTTTAACATATCCACATGGCATAGTTGATACGGCTTCCTGCGCTCAGGAGTCTCCACCAAATAATTAACTTCATTGACTCTCTTAATTACCTTCCAAGGACCTGAAAAAAAAGCCCTTAACGAATCTCCCGGTAAAGGCAATAATACCAACACCTTTTCGCCTACAGCGAAACTACGAGGCTTGGATTTCTTGTCAATATAATATTTCATTTTACCTTGGCTGCTTTCCAAACTTTTCTGAGCAAACTCCCCTGCCTTAGTCAATTTCTCACCAAGTCCAGACACATAGTCCAACAAATTCATATCAGGACTGTCACCTTCCCACTTCTCTTATCACTTCCAAAGGACCACGAACACTGTGCCCAAAAACTAAGTTGAAAGGAGACAGACCCAACGACTGACCTGGAGTTGAACGAAAAGCGAATAATAGATATGGAAATTCCTTATCCCTCTCGGACCCATGTGCCAAACAATATTTCTTCAACATTGACTTCAACGTTTGGTGGAACCTCTCTAGCACGCCTTGAGACTCCGGATGATATGGGGATGAGGTGACGTGTTTAATCCCCAACTCAGCCATTTTTTCTCTGAAGTACCTACTGGTGAAATTAGAGCCGTTATCACTTTGGATTACCTTAGGCAACCCGAACTTTGTAAAGAAATTTATTAACACAAACAATTTTTATACTCTTGATCGTACGGAGGGGAATAGCCTCAGGAAAACGGGACATCCTATCTATAATGGTAAAAATGTATTCATTCCCACTCTGTGATCTAGACAAAGGACCAACTACGTCGATTATCACCTCTTTGAAAGGTTCTGACACCAAAGGAATTGGGATTAACGGCGCCTTTGGAATCAATTGATTAGGTTTTCCTACCTTCTGACAAATACCACAACCGTTGACAAACTTCTTCACATCAGAGGGTTTCAAACCTGGCCACCAAAAGTTGGATAGAAGTTTCAACGTTGTCTTCCGAATTCCGAAATGCCCTGCCAAATGATTTTCATGAGCCACAGACATCAATCTCAATCTGAAATCAAAAGGAACCATTAACTGACGAACCACCTCACATTGGTCATTATCCACCTCTTTAGGCCTACTGCACCTGTACAGAATGTTATTAATTATTCGGTACTGAGGCACCGTCAAATCAAGAAGAGGGCCAGACTCCTTGGGTAAATTATGGAATTCAGTCTTCTGTGCTTTGATAAGCTCTTCCCTTATCTAATTTGGTTTAACTAAATTATCTACTACATTATCACTACTACTGCTACCACTACCACTACTTTCTAGACTACTTAAATCTAAATTGGTTGATGACTCTGCAGCGTCAACAACCCTAGCTAGTGAACGAGTGACCACAGAAATTTCGGGATTTACCATCAAAATAGGACAAGTTGTGTTTTTATAACCTATGTCGTTACCCAAGACGACATCTACACCTTTCACCGGGAATTTTTCCACAATACCCAATTTCATGGTTCCTGAGAATGACGGACAGTTCAAAAAAAAAACGCCGATGGGATAAGACTCCACCGAATCTGGAAAACCTGTCAAGATTACAAATTCTTCCTCAGAAGCTTCGAAATCAACTGGCAGCACCTCTCTCAAGATTAAGGATTGCGCAGCACCCGTATCTCTCAAAATTTGCACCCCCCTTTCCAAGGATAAACCAACAGTTGCCACACAACCCTCAGAGATGAATTTACCAAAACTGCCACCTAGTTATTGATTTCCCGTTTTGGTTTTAACAAAATCAGCTCCATTGTTTCCTACACCCACTACCGGTCTTTGCAGAAACTGTCGAGACTTCTTGAAAGCGAAACACCTACTTTTAACATGACCCCTTTTTTTACAAAAGAAACAAACTATACCTTTCCCAGAGTCATAACTATTCCCTGCCTTCCTGGAAAACACATTATCATTATTATTCCTAGAAGAAACATTATCATTATTCCTAGAAGAAACTTTATTATTATTCCTGGAAGAGACATTATTATTATTCCTGGAAGATACATTATTATTATTTCTGGAGGAGACATTATTATCATTCCTGGAAGAGACATTATTATCATTCCTGGAAGAGACATTATTATTATTCCTGGAAGAGACATTATTATTATTCCTGGAAGAGACATTATTATTATTCCTGGAAGAGACATTATTATTATTCCTGGAAGAGACATTATAATTACTACGGCTAGACTTATTCCAACCAGACATACCTTCTGAAATAAAATTCTGAAATTCAACTTTGTGAGACAAAATATATTCGTCACTAGTTACAGCCACCTCCTGCAATTTATCCAGTTTTAGTTCTTCCAAATGAGATTTTAACTTATCAGGAACACATCGCTTAAATTCCTCAATTAACAATAATTCTTTCAACTTATCGAAACTATCGACTTCCTTCGACTTAAACCAGTCCTCGGCAAACTGTTGTTTCCCCCTGTCAAACTCTACAAAGGTTTGATCATCAGTTTTCTGCCAGTTCCGAAAACGCTGTCTATAGGCTTCCGGGACTAACTCATATGCCTTTAATATAAAGGCCTTAACGTTCTCGTAATCTGAGGCCAGACTCTCATCCAAGGTTACATACACCTTCTGTGCTTTCCCAATAAATTTACTCTGTATTAAGGTAGTCCAGTGCTCTACTGGCCACTGCAGCCTAGCGGCCATTCTCTCAAAGGACACAAAGAACTCAGCTACATTAGATTCTTGAAACGTGGGAACAAATTTCAATGCCTGTACCAAATTAATCACTGGACCAAGAGACGACTCAGGGGAGGACGGCGAGGGAGAAGACGGGTTAGCCCCCCATTTTTCTCTTTCGAACTGTCTTTCTTTCTCTCTCTCCCCTGCCCCTAAACTTTTTCGAAACTTTTCCATCTCAAACTCTAAAGTCTGCAACTGAATTTGCCTTTCCAACAATTCCACAGTTACTACCGATTTCACCTCCTTATCACCATCTGGTTTTACAGACCTAACATTTTCATAAATGGTTAACAATAACAAACCTTTCTTGATAGAGGGGTCAAACTCTAAGTCCAAATAATTAGCCACAGTAATCAATTCATCCCTATTTAGATCAGCCAACCTCTCTTCCCAGCCTTCTCCACTGATTATATCCAAAATAGCAGCAGTCTCCATTATGAAGAAATAAAGAAACTTACAAAGCCAGATGAAAAATACCTAGAGGTGCTAGTAAACCTATGCCAATAACAACCCTCAAAATTCAATACCGCACACATGAGAAACACCTTACAGGATCGGAAATCCTGGCAATAAGGTCGCCAAAATATGTTATGACCCTTCACAAAGGTCTAAACATCAATTCAGAAAAACTGAACCACTCAATATCTTTTCAACAGGTGTTCTCTAAGTTAGAGTCACAGAGAGTGAAATAACCTACAGTGTGCGCATATTAATATTGAGGGATACAAATACCATAAATAAAATCTTAAAGTTTATTACAAAATTTGCTAAAGTAAGAAATGATTAACAAAACCTCTGAAAATACAATAATAAATGAATGTCAATCACACAGTGAAAACAAAATTAAAGCAAATCTCCTACACCATTAAAGATAGCACATAAACCATACATACCAATAAAAGGGGGTTATTCTGAAAGAAAACAAGAAATGTCGGCCAGATAGAAGCCTAACGATTTACAAATCTAAAGGAAATCCCTTCCTCTAACACACGGTGGCCACCAAAGACTAAACCTCCACAGAGATCCTAGAGTGAACAGGAACTGCTGAACTATGTCATGGCATCAGCAGATAAACGTGACAGGAACTACTCGTCCACACGTCAACATCCGTAGACAAAGGCTACTAGACAGGGACAGCCTTACGAGGTCCAAAGACAGGCCTGACTATAACACAACGGCCTCACGTCCCACAGCATCAATAAAAATGTGATGACTTATACCTGCACTCGGTGGGGTCCCCCAGGCAAATACTGGCTCAAGGCTACAGCAAGAGGAGAAGTCGCAGCGATGTGGACGACTCCAGCTCCAAATAACTAAAATTCTTCCAGAATTACGGAGTTGTACTTGCAGTAGTCCAAAGAAGTCGTGTATCACGAAAGGCCAGAAACACACTGCCTTACCTAGGCACAGGGACTTCCAAAGTCACCTCGGAATGATCCAAGGAGACCAAAGACAAGACTCTGAGAACAAACAAGCCAAGGATCAAAAACAGGAATGGAAATTCAAAATAACGTGGAGGAAGAAAACTTATATCCCTGAAGGGGATACTAAAGTAAGTAAACGAAAAAATAGGGTAAACTAAAGCTAATTACAAACAGAAAAGCATAAAGTTCTAACACCTTTCATTTAATCATTTTGTTAAGAACCTGATTTATTTAGTTA
>NC_061103.1:3771197-3776197 GCF_015104395.2 Macrobrachium nipponense | reverse complement strand
GAGAGAGAGAGAGAGAGAGAGAGAGAGAGAGAGAGAAGAGAGAGAGAGAGAATTACAAGTCAAATGAATAAAGATTCAAGAAAAATATTAAGCTATTATTAACAAAAGTGGAGAGAGAGAGAGAGACGGACGGCTGGGCTGATTTGGGAATGCTGTCGACTCAGCGACCGAGAGAGAGAGAGAGAGAGAGAGAGAGAGTCAGCAAAAAATAAATTGGATTTTACTGGAATCCTTGACATCTCCAGAAGAGGAGAGAAGGCACGAGAAACATCGAGTAAATGAGGAATTGAGGTAATAAGAGAATTTCCTCGGTTACCCTATGACTCGGTCTGCCTCCAGTAGTACAACTCTTGACTTCCATTCAACTTAATGTTGTTTGCGTCTGTGTGAACGATGAATGAAGCGATATGGTATTACCTGAATGCTATATTTTACTCTCTTATTATCTGTCATATTTGCGGTTCTCTCTCAGGAATAAGGAATAATCTAGTGGATTGTTATGAAAAAGTGGCATAGGCGAAAACGAGCTAAACACGTCACTTCATCCAGATTAGATATTTTATTGATTATAGGTCCAAGCCGTAACCCAAATTAAATAATAAGTACGCGAAAGGTGTCATGCCACTGTTATGTGGATCACTGTACTAGATACATCTTAGGTCACTAAAGCACGTTGTGGATCACTGTACCAGAAAGTTCTCAGTGCTCTGAAATATATAATCGAAAATTATTGTTGACCTCACTCGGGAAGAAATGGGACATATTCTCAGTCAACATATTAGTTTTCTATAAGAGAAAACTATTGAGTCGGCTTTGTCTGTCCGTCCATAGTTTCTCTGTCCGCACTTTTTTCTGTCCGCCCTCAGATCTAAAAAAAAACTACTGAGTTTAGAGGGCTGCAAATTTCTATGTTGATCATCCACCCTCCAATCATCAAGCATCCCAAATTGCAGCTCTCTAGCCTCAGTAGTTTTGATTTTATTTAAGGTTAAAATTTAGCCACAATCATGCTTCCGGCAACGATATAGGCCAGGCCACCACCGGGCCTTAGTTAACGTTTCGTGGGCAGCGGCTCATTCAGCATTATACCAAGCCTACCCTGAGATAGATCAGTTTTCTGTGGTCTTGATTATACGCTGTAGCTTTATGTAAGGTTAAAGTTTGCCCTAATTGTGCTTCCGGCAACAATATAGGCCAGGCCACCACCGGGCCGTGGTTGAAGTTGCGCGGGTCGCGGCTCATACAGCCTTGATTATATACGCTGTAGCGGCTGTATAGAATAGTTTCTTCGACTCATCTTTTATTTGTCTTTATTATGTGCTGGAATCTTTTAATGGTAAAGTAAGCAATAAACCTCATTCCATTAAGATGCTACGCTTCTATATTGCCCACAGTTAGTTTCTTTCCAATCCATTAGAAATAGAACCGTGATTGATCTTCCACGAAGTGCTCTTAGTGCCGGTGGTTATATTTGCAGCAGTGGTTTTACGGACGTTGCATTGCTAACATATATTCAATTGTGTATTCAGGTATAGCTCCTCCAATTCTTTATTTTGTTTTTTTTCGTCATTTTAATTTAACATTTCTCAATTCTCTTGTTAAAAAGTATGATTTGTGAAGATTTTTTCCTGTGGGGCAATGAAGGTTTGCTTCCACCTTTTTTATGATAATAATAATAATAATAATAATAATAATAATAATAATAATAATATAATAATAATAATAATAATAATAATAATAATAATGACGAGTTCTATGATGGTTCTGGATTTACACGTGAATTGTCTTTGAAGGGACATCTTGTGATTTTGTAAATAGTTGAACAACCACATAATAAATTAACTACGACTACCACCATCACCACCAATACTACAACTACTACTACTACTACTACTACTACTACTACTACTAACTAATAATAATAATAAACTAATAATAATAATAATAATAATAATAATATGATAATAATAATGACGAGTTCTGTTATGGTTTTGGATTTACACGTGAGTTGTCTTTTGAAGGGATATCTTGTGATTTTTCTTTTCTAGACTGTAAATAATCACAATACCTAAATAATATGTAATAATAATAATAGTAATAATAATAATAACTCAAGAATAATAATAACTAATAATAACTAATAATAAGAATAATATAATAATAATAAGGAAGGAGGCCTTCTCTGATGGGCCAGTAGCATTGAATACAATAGCTGTTTCAAACGGCAGTTAATTTATATAGAATCTTCTCAATTCTTCTTATTATCTTTTTCTCGTCAGCATGTAGCTGGTGTATTAAGTTTCCTAAGGACATGTAAAGATTTTCATCTTTGTCTTAGGTTTATTCCTCTAACGTGTCGACAGCAGCACGGCAGTCATCTATGAGAGTTTACAGTACAGTGAATTAAGATACAGTTTACAAGTATTTATAGCATGCAAGGTCGTGTACAATCGGTGGGCGGGTCGGTGGGAACGGATTTTAATTGGTCGTTGGATGGAAACGAAATCTCCCCCTGAGGCGTTACTGACCTACGTAGTTTGACGGGGTTATTAGCGTCGGTTGGGTGTTGTTTGGGGTACCCACCTCTTGGGCGGCAGGCTGTACAATTGATATATCTTCCGCTCGTTCTCTCCCGCTTTCTCTCTCTACTTCTTCCGCTCTTTCTCTCTCTCTTGCTCTCTCTCTTTCTCTTTCTGAAGTCTCTCTCTCTCTCTCTCTCTCGTTCGCTCCTTCTAACGCTCTCTCTTTCTCTCTCTGCCTGCTCCTCTCTCTCTCTTTCTCTTTCTCTCTCTGTTTGCCTCTCTCTCTCTTTTCTCTTTCTCTCTCTCTGTCTCTCTCTGTCTACTCCCCCCTCGATCTCTCTCTTCTCTCTTCTCTCTCTCTCCCCCTCATCTCTCCTCTCTCTCTCGCTCTCTTGGATGTATACGTAGTCGGTTGGTTTCTTGCGCCATTTCTTCTTATGATGGTGGGAGAAACTCTGTTTCTTTTACCGTGTTGATAGTCGGTTTTTTTCTCTAATATATGTAAAGCTTCAAGATAACGTAGGCGTTTTCGGTCCGGTGCATGGTCAATAATTTCTATGTTCTTTATAAGCTCAGCTCTTTCTGGTCTCCTGTTGTGTTTTTTCCCTATAGTGAATGAAAATGGCCCCTTCTTGAAGATGACACGAAAAGAGACGCTTGGAGAGTTCTGGTAGTGGTCATACCCGATATAAGAATGGTGGCATCCATCCACCGAGCATGTGAATTCGTAGATGACACTCCTTCTCTTCAAAGACGTTTCTGGGGGCGCCGGGTTGTTTCTAAGAAGCAGCTGGCTGGTTTTCATGCTTTTGTAATAAATTATGAGGCTAATTTTATCACTTTCTGTAGTGGGGGAGACATTTTCACTGATTATTTTCCTTATAGCCTTTTCATCTTCCAAATATTTGTGGTGCATATGATTTTTATAAAATATTTTTATAGCTCCACTTTGGTCGTTAGTTACGGTCGTTCTTTCTTGGTGCCATTTATTTATGGAGTCCCTCGTTTGGCGTTCGACCATACGGTTGAAAATATTTTATAAAAAATCATAATGCACCACAAATATTTGGAAGATGAAAGGCTACAAGGAAAATAATCGTGAAAATGTCTCCCCCACTACAGAAAGTGATAAAATTAGCCTCATAATTTATTACAAAAGCATGAAAACCAGCCAGCTGCTTCTTAGAAACAAACAACCGGCACCCCCAGAAACGTCTTTGAAGAGAAGGAGTGTCATCTACGAATTCACATGCTCGGTGGATGGATGCCACCATTCTTATATCGGGATGACCACTACCAGACTCTCCAAGCGTCTCTCGTGTCATCTTCAAGAAGGGGCCATTTTCATTCACTATAGGGAAAAACACAACAGGAGACCAGAAAGAGCTGAGCTTATAAAGAACATAGAAATTATTGACCATGCACCGGACCGAAAACGCCTACGTTATCTTGAAGCTTTACATATATTAGAGAAAAAACCGACTATCAACACGGTAAAAGAAACAGAGTTTCTCCCCACCATCATAAGAAGAAATGGCGCAAGAAACCAACCGACTACGTATACATCCACGAGAGAGAGAGGAGAGATCGAGGGGGGAGAGACAGAGAGAGAGAGAGAGAGAGAGAGAGATCGAGGGGGGAGAGACAGAGAGAGAGAGAGAGAGAGAAAGAGAAAGAGAGAGAGAGGAGCAAACAGAGAGAGAAAGAGAAAGAGAGAGAGAGGAGCAGGCAGAGAGAGAAAGAGAGAGCGTTAGAAGGAGCGAACGAGAGAGAGAGAGAGAGAGAGGAACTTGCGAGAAGAAAGAGAGAGAGCAAGAGAGAGAGAAAGAGCGGAAGAAGTAGAGAGAGAAAGCGGGAGAGAACGAGCGGAAGATATATCAATTGTACAGCCTGCCGCCCAAGAGGTGGGTACCCCAAACAACACCCAACCGACGCTAATAACCCCGTCCAAACTACGTAGGTCAGAACGCCTCAGGGGGAGATTTCGTTTCCATCCAACGACCAATTAAAATCCGTTCCCACCGACCCGCCCACCGATTGTACACGACCTTGCATGCTATAAATACTTGTAAACTGTATCTTAATTCACTGTACTGTAAACTCTCATAGATGACTGCCTGTGCGCTGTCGACACGTTAGAGGAATAAACCTAAGACAAATGAAAATCTTTACATGTCCTTAGGAAACTTAATACACCAGCTACATGCTGACGAGAAAAAGATAATAAGAAGAATTGAGAAGATTCTATATAAATTAAATGCCGTTGAAACAGCTATTGTAATAATAATAATAATAATAATAATAATAATACTGGTGACGACTTCTGTGATGGTACTGGGCATCTTGTCGTTTCATAGAGTGTAGAACACAACACACACATACATACACAAAGTATATAGTGATACAAAAAAAATAAAAAAAAGGCAGTATATGGTGATGCTTTTGTAACAGCGGAGATATCGCGCGTAAAAGACTAGT
>NC_061103.1:3753697-3768697 GCF_015104395.2 Macrobrachium nipponense | reverse complement strand
CATCGAAAATGGATCTATCTTTCGGCCCATGAAGCGTTTAGCCACGGCCCGGTGATGGCCTGGCCTATATCGTTGCCAGATGGACGATTATGGCTAACTTTAACCTTACACAAAATACAAAATACAGAGGCTAGAGGGCTGCAATTTAGTATGTTTGATGATTGGAGGGTGGGTTAACAACATGCCAATTTGCAGCCCTCTAGCCTCAGCAGTTTTTAAGATTTGAGGGCGGACAGAAAAAGTGTTTTAAACTTAAATTAAATAAAAAACTACTGAGTCTAGAGGGCTGTAATTTGGTATGTTTGATGATTGGAGGGTGGGTGATCAACATTCCAATTTGCAGTCCTCTAGCCTCAGCAGTTTTTAAGATCTGAGGGCGGACAGAAAAAGTGCTGACGAACAGACAAATAGCCACCTCAATAATTTTCACTTACAAAAGGCTAGAAGCAGTTCCTGAAATAAGAATAGATGATTTTTACTCATCAAGTTGATGGACAGTGTTCTTCTTGTATTGCACAAAAATTTCATTTGATAACTATATGACGTCAAATACCTAAGGCTATATCAGAATTCATTTCAATACCTGTATATGAAAACCATTTCTATATGCTATTATTTATTTACAGTACAAAACCTCTCTATCTCAAAAATGCATTTTTATTGGCAAGGTAGTTTTACATCGGTTAAATGATCGTACTCATCCTACAGGCTTAAAAAAAATTCTATATGAAAAAGGATTCAACGCAACGATACAATAACCCAAATGATTTCCCCCATGGCAACGTATACGTTGGCTAAATTAACAGGCTAATAATCGATGCATTGCATGCAACAGATTTCTGTTCTATATTAATGAACATGAAAGTTGCCCCCCGCCCCCACCAAAAAAAAAAACAATATATATATCATTCCGCTGCAAAACAATGGATCGTTGCAGTATGCCATGTTGTGTATGTTATACATTGGCTGCATGTTGTGCTTAATGCCGAAATATTTTTCCATGTAGTGTAGCTTTTATATGTCCCAGATATTCACGTTTTAATTCCTCTTTTTTTTCTCGTGAGAATTGGAAATAATACGGTCTCTCTTTCAGCCACATGTTACTTCCATACATTGGCCTAGAGGGAAATAAGAATTGATGCAAGCTCACATACACACAAAAGTTGAATCATATTCTGCATTGCCATAGAAGAGAGACTGTTGAAATATATAGTAAATATATATATATATATATATATATATATATATATATATATATATATATACTACTTATATATGTCTCATCACATCACCATGGTACATAATATATGCATTAAGTTACCAAATGTCCTTCAATATCTATTTTCAACAAAAAATTCCCCTTCATTCAACATATGGGAAAATATATTAATTCTGAGGCAGAGCGAATTAGATATTAAAGGACATTTGCAGCTTAATAATACACACACAAACACACACCACACACACACATATATATATATACATATATATAGATATATATATATTATATAATATATATATATATATAATCTAATAAAAGGAACCCATAAAAACACCAAAATGTAGAGAGAAAAGTACTATATTTCAGAGACTGCTGTTTCTCTCTTCAGGTATATGAATGAGAAAAGTTTACAGAAAAGGTGGTATTTGTACCAAGAGATCCGTCCACAAGTAAGCCAATTTAGTCACCCCGCTGATAATCTTCCTAATCTGACCTAAATTGGCTTACTTGTGGACGGATCTCTTGGTACAATACCACCTTTTCTGTAAACTTTTCTCATTCATATACCTGAAGAGAGAAACAGCAGTCTCTGAAATATAGTACTTTTCTCTCTACATTTTGGTGTTTTTATGGGCTCCTTTTATTAGATGGAATTCTATTGTTACAGAACATTTTTACCAGTCATATATATATATATATATATATATATATATATATAATAAAATACTCTTTGTTATTCATCAGACGCCCTTGGTTCTTTTTAGTTAACCGTAAAATATTTTCTCTTTTTTAGTCCTTTTTAATTCCGCTCTCTTCCAGATTCCCTGTTTTGATATTTACAGCAAATGGACGTATTTTTACCAATCATAATTGACGCACCCTGAACCCAGACTCATAATCAGAACGCCTTGTTTATGATGTAGTAAATATGTGGCTATCAAATACACATTTAACATGACAGGAAAAAAAAAATAAATAAAAAAAACCTGAATGATACATTATTCGACTCCAAACCGTAACAGATATTCGGAATCTGTTTCTTCTCCTATCCCCTCCGCCTCCACCCCCCCATCCGGGAATTTTCACTCAGGGCATCATACCCATCCATCTGCTTCATCGCCATAGTACCCAATTCCTACCCTTCTCACGAAACACTCAGGCAATCTCCTCCGCCTACCTCGATATACCTCAATAAAACGTCAGCAGGGTTGGCTGGATGGCAGTTTCTTGCAACGCAGGTGCCACCTCGCCGAGTATTGCCAGATTGGAGAGTTTCTCCTTTTCACTTTTCGACATTTCGTCTCATTATTCCATGTGGTTTTTTATATCTAGTTTTTTTCTTTTAGTAGAATAATTTTTTTTTGTAGATCATAGAAATAAAAAGTAGAAAATGTAGAATTAAAATATGAAAGAAATGTAATTTATATATATATATATATATATATATATATATATATACATATATATATATATATATATATATATAATATATATATATATATATATATATATATATATATATATATATATATAGTATATATATTGCATTTCAGTCATATTTTAGTTCTATATTCTCTACTTTTTTTCTATGATTTACAAAAACTTATATATATATATATATATATATATATATATATATATATATATATATATATATATATATATATAACTTTGTAAATAATAAAAATAAAAAGTAGGAAATATAGAATTGAAAATATGATTGAAATGCAATATATATATATATATATATATATACATATATATATATATAATATATATATATATATATATATATATATATATATATATATTATATATATATATATATATATATATATATCGCAAAAAAGGAAGGACCTGCTAATACTTGAAACCGTCAGCAGAAGAAGAGTAAGACGTTGGATTGGGGGGAGGGATGGAAGGGGAGGGGAAGGTGGTGGGGGGGGGGGTGAAATTGAAGGAAACGAGTGGGCAACACTTTGACCAGACGTTGAGAAATAAGAGGAAGACGATCTATCTGTCCGAGGCAGATGGACGCCATGTGGAGCCAGTTTCCGAAATATTCGTCTCTTGCAGCATCTGCCTCAAATAAGGGAGAGAGAGAGAGAGAGAGAGAGAGAGAGAGAGAGAGAGAGAGCCTGTGCTACCTACAGACGCTTTATTTGAGATTTCGACTGAATGACGTCAACAAGTTGACGAAAATTCCATCGAATGCAGAATTTAGGCTAAATGCCAAGCACTACTTTAGTAGATTCACATCAACCGTGCATCTGATGTCTAGAACCGTCACTTTCGATGCTCCTGATTGGCTGTTGATAAGCCAATCACAGGGCTGGTAACTCTTCTCAGTCAAGGTGGTTGCATCTGGAGCGAAGGAAATTGACTCGTCGGCATCTCTTGCCTGCTTTCTCTAGATACCTTGCTCTCAGTTTCTCTCGAGAGTTCACATAGGCAGGATGTATGTATGTTCCCTCAAAAGTATCCCTTAGGAGAGGTGGGACATACATACATCCTGCCTATGTGAACTCTCGAGAGAGACTGAGGAGAGTTTCCAGCACTGTGATTGGCTTATCAACAGCCAATCAGGAGTATCGTAAGGGACTGGCCTAGACATCAAATGCACGGTTGATGTGAATCTACTATAGTATGATAATTACGAGAGACATGTTTAGTGTTGTTCATCTCGTTCAAGTCCCACGCTAAGTGTTAATTGTAATATTTAACGTCAAGTTAAAACTTTGCCTAAATGTCAAAATTAATATTTAGAGTAAGATTAAAACTTAACATACCCACACGCTGGAAGTGTACATATTTCAGTCTGAAGTAAATTCGTGAAAACAATAACTTCACCATATTTCATTTCGTATAATCTCGTACTAAATAATGCACGTTCATTTCATTCATGCGTATTGTTAGTTTAAATAGCCGTTATTGATATTATGCAAGAGACAGACTGACAATTTTTAAATTTAATTTCGAGTCTTTGAAGTCATGAGAGAAAAGCTGTAGTATCTCTTATTTCCTCGTTATTGCGTATTGCTTTACAGATGTGTCAAATAACGATATACAAAGACAAAAAAACAAAAACAAAAAATCTTTAGATTTAATATCCCAGACACATCCTTTATCTTCAATTTGGAAGCAAAAACTTATAACCTAACCTCAGCGCATTTCATACCCCATCGTCTACGCCCTCATCCGTCAGTAATAATCTGGGGTCAGGATACGGGAACATTAAAAAAAAAGGGAAGAGGTAGTCCCCTTTCAGCAGTTCTTCCTCGTGGGTCGTTCGTCGTTGTCTTATTCCCGTCCGCGGCGGCCACAGCAGAAGGAGGAGGAGGAGGATGAGGAGGAGGAGGAGGAGGAATCCCTTTAAAAATCGAACCTTAAGAACACCGTAAAGACTCTTAAAGAAGACCATTAGGGGACGAGAAACCTCTCCGCCAAGGGCCATCAGGAAAAAGGGGAGGAGAGAGAGAGAGAGAGAGAGAGAGAGAGAGAGAGAGAGAGAGAGTCAAGGAACTGGGTGACATTACTTCGGTGCGTAGAAGAATTCAAGATGACATAACGGGACAGCAGAAGAAGAAGAAGAAGAAGAAGAAGAAGAGAATTAGGGGTCAAATATGTTTGGTCGTTCAAAGGGCCCAATTTGGAGAGCTTGAAGGAGAGGGCAGATAAAATGCCGTGGGAGGATTAGAGAGAAAGAGGAGAGTGGATGGACGTCCTTTATAAAAAGAAACGTTACGAGAGTTTCAAATATTATTGACGCTTTTAATGTTATGGGTATCGAGTCAAGAGAGAGAGAGACGTTTTCTTCGTTCAGTCGCAAAAGATGTCTCACTTTTTATCTGGGCGAGAGGGAGCTATAAATATATCGAGGAACAAATGTGTCGCTGAAAAATGAGACGTCAAGAGGGTTCAGAATATTATTTAGACGGTTTTAATGTTGGCGGGAATCAGTTTCTTTGCACAGTCGGCAAGGCGTCTCACGTTTCATCTCAGCGTGAGGGAGGTAAATATAATTAATAAAGGAATGTAAATCAATTGGATTGACCCCGACTATGGCATACATTTTCATGGGATGCAATAACATTTTTAATTTGGTGCTAGTCTAGTGGGATGGCAGTGTTCTTGTCCACAAATAATGATATGCGTGTGATTTAGATGTCGGTATTTCAAAACGATCTTCGATTATATTCATCATACGTAACCGAGCGATAAGGTGGGGTTGGGTGATATACGTGATATACCATAATTATAAACATAACGTTTTTGTTATTTACCCTTTCAAAAAAATTGCAGATGAAAAATAAAATACATACAATATAAGACTGTCCTTAATTTAAAGTGTCCAGAAATATATTCCCATTCAAGGAAAATGACTATAATTAAACGATCCTTGTATGTTTTTGAAATAGCAAGCAAGATTTAGAAATAATCCCATGTTCTCTAAAGGCCAAAAGATATAAAATGTCCACAGTATTAACTTTCATCAAAGGGGCCAAATGCCTTTTGAAACTAAGGTTCTTAAAAAGTCGTACATATTGTTATTATCCTTATATAGATCCTTTGTGTATTTTGATTAAATCTCCAGAGACAAAACACTGCAGCCTTCATGTTTTTGCAAGACATTTTTTCTAAGCCTATGGTAAAATTTTGTATTCTGACAATAAGTAATTGAGGATAATATATGCTTACAATTAGATCAACATCGCATATCCTTTGAGTCTATGATTGGGAAAAAAACTGAACGTACATTTCTCGTTAAACTAATCACCAAATACTTCAGGAACTAGAAAAGACTGTGGGCGTTATCACGGAAAACACCTTTGACTGATGTTGACAGCAAGAATTTTAAATATTGTTACAATTATTTCTTGTATATATGACTCCGTTTTTGATAGATCATGTTTTAATTTTGATGCGTATGCTAGTTTTGATTTCGATACGTATGCTAAAAATATACCCGAACACAATATTTATTTACCGATGAAAATTAAAAACCACCTACATAGAATAGATGCTGGTGACGGAAATAGGAATTTTCACGCCTCTTCAATAACGACTCTTTTATGAAGTTCAAGTTCGGGGAAGTATTTATAAAACATTTGTGAAATTTAAAATGAATACTCTCAATTACGATTCCTTTCCGGTGAAGGTCGTGATAGAATTTGACTTTGTTATTTTATTAACTGCTTTACTTATTTAGCTGAGCAATTTCTTTAGATACGCTGTGGCTAATTGGATAATATCAATTGCGATGCTTGTCCTGACGGGGGTATAATATGATTTGCCTTTGTTATTTAGTTAACTGATTTATTATCTGATTTATACTTAATTACCTGAGTTATTGGTTTAAACAGCGGCAAATGACGACAGTCTCGCTGAACTTCGCGATTAAAAGATCTGGAACATCAGAGCAACTTTGTTGTAGATTGAGAATTAGCTGCGTGTAAGGAAGATAATTATTAAGAGCAGGAGGATTGACTCATTAAAAGCTTTCGATACAATTCTTACGACCCTTTGGAGTGGCAAAGGAAAAAAGGGTCTAATACGAATGTGCTGCTCCACCGAGAACTTACAAATGACAATGGGATGGAGCCTGATAATGTTTCACAGAAGGTTTGACATTTATTTTCGTATAAAATGAATTTAGGCTGGTTTAATAATGCCCTGTGTGACTGAGTGAGTCTGTCGAAATTTGATGGAATAGTTCTCAGAAAGAGAGAGAGAGAGAAGAGAGAGAGAGAGAGAGAGAGAGAGTAGGGAATCTATTAGAAAAATTCATTCAAATTAAATCCCAAAAACAGAATGAGTTCCGTTGTTGAAATGACGTTTCGTCCGAGGTGTCATTTGAAAATAAGGTAGAAGTGAAGAGTATATTTGTGTGTGTGTATATATATATATATATATATATATATATATATATATATATATATATATATATTATATATATATATATATATATATTATATATATACAACACACACAGACATATGCATATACATTTTCTCTGGCACGCGAACGTTAGCGATATCGGCCATCAGCACGAATTGCTTCCAGAGAGATAAAATTCCTCACCTTTATCTCCAGAACGAAACCGTGGAAGGAAATTTGCTTGCTTTGCCCTCTGTGTCTACTACACTCTCCCCCCTCCCCCCCTTCCCCGAACCTACGAAAATAAAGAATGGCTTGATCCTTCGAAGTCCTGTCGCCTGAACTCATGAATACCCGAAGTGCCATTATGGTAATGTGGCCATAAATATCAGAACCACTTCCCCACTTTCTTCTTTCACCGCCACCTTCTTCGGTTTTCTTGTCGCTTTCCCTTTGCATTGCTTTGTCCCATTTTTCTTACTTCTGTCTCGACTGGTGCCTCTGAGTGTCGGGACAGGTGGTGCTGGTGGTGGTGGTTCTTCCGGGATCCTGGACTCTGGAATTTCCTGGACTCTGGAATTTTGACTCGCAGACTTTCTGACATGGTCTGACTTTGCAAGTGAGGCGTGTTCTTGTATGCTTACATTGGTAGTGGAATTTATAAGGTCATTTTTGTGAATATGTATATTCCAAGGGGTTTTTTGGTCACTGTTGTACATATGTATATTCCAAGGAATTTCTGGTCATTCATGTGCATATGTATATAATTCATAGTTTTTTTTTTTTTTGTTATTTTTTTTATTTTTTTTTTTTTATTTTTTTTTTTTTTGACGGGCCAGTGATAACAATTAATGCGTGACTAAGGTACTAATGCACTCCTGGATGTCGAATCTATTTGGGGAATATCGTTAGTGTGTTATTTATGCCAGATTCTGTGAATGAATTTATAAGGTCATTCTTGGACATATGTATATTCCTAGGGGTTTTTTGGTCATTATTGCACAATCACTCAAAAACTTCTGCTACATATTTCGAAACTTTTCGGAGAACAGCTTATTATAGTGACTTCTGGCGTTATCTGGCAACTCAGCTGTAAGCAATTGAAATAGTAAAATCTGGCGCTATCTGGCAACTCCGCAATAAGTGCTTGAAACAACTCGGACACTACTGGTGCGCTAGAGATTAAACTCCCGTTTTTCCCTTAAACCGAGATTTTTTTTTTTTTTCTGCCATTGCGGTAATACGTTACGTGATGAAAGGATGTTACTATAATACTTCAACGGTCATCACTGTTCTTATTCTTTAATATTTCATCTCAAAATCAATCACTAGTATTCACTACCTTTGTTTGATCGCCTTCATATGTGTATGTGTGACTTTGTAGACATAGGCCTACAACTATTATAAGTTGAACAATAGTCTTAGCAACATCAACAATTACGACTTCTATAAAAATCTGCAGGAATATTATTATTATGAATAAAAGTTTACAAGAATGGTATTTTAATGACTAATCCATTGCTTAAGTACTGTAAATTAGTGAAACCTAATATTTTTTTTATTTAGGTGGCAAACACTAAATACAAAATAAATGTGTATTTTCAGTGTTATACAACAAAAATAGATATGTATTTTCGGTGTTATAAGTTAACAAGAAATATTTGCATTTACAATAACGATGGGAAGATATATATATATAGTATATATATATATATATATATATATATATATATATATATATATATATATATATATATATATATATATATATATATATATTATACACACACATATATGTATATATATATGTGTGTGTGTATGTGTGTATTAGTATTACATAATAAAGAGAATTACCTGCACTAGAATTAATCTATACCCATCTTTCGTCAAATTAAACACACAACCAAACAAAATAACTCTCTCTCTCTCTCTCTCTCTCTCTCATATGTTGGAACCCTCTCCTCCTCATGACTTCACCCAGTCTCCTCGGCATAGAATCCACGAGTTTTTCACAAATGTTGACCTCGTGACGCTTAGGCCTAGTGACTCCCATACCGACTTGGCATGACTAATTAAGTTCCTTTGGTCCTTATTCCGCTACTATCCCATGTACTTACAATATAAGCCCAAAGATTTTCTATTGGGTTTAAGTCCGCAGATTTCGCTGGCCATTCAATCCGGATAATATCATGAGGGGCTGTAAACCATTCTTTTACTGCTTTTTGCATTATGGACAGGAGAATTATCCATCACTACATAAACTGGTTCCTGATCTTGGATGAGTGACCTTACAGATGGAATAAGGACTTCTTCTCATATTTCAATATACTGATGGCTGTTCAACCTTTCGCGACCTCGATCAGTTCTCCCGGACCGCTATCAGCCATCCATCCCCAAAGAGCTGCAGTAATTCTTCCACTCGGCCGAATGGGTTGAATATTTTCAGCCTCATACCTAGAAACAAAATGATACGCTCACTGAATAAAAGCCATGAAACACTGATCACAATAATCTGCGATAGACGACAGAATGGATATGAAGATACATGTGTAGGACTATAATACATACATACATACTTATATATATATATATATATATATATATATATATATATATATATATATATATATATATATATATATACATATATATACCTGGCCCTATTATGTATTCCGATTTCCTTTAATGACACCTAGGCCTACATGCTTAATCGCTTAATCTGCTGAATTGGACTATAAAATTTCACATATATGTTTGTATTACATAGTATATAATCGCTGTTTATTTTATACTTATATATATATAAATATATATATGCGCCTATCATGTGGAATATCTGATTTCTTTCAATGCTACTTAGGCCTACCATTTTAATAGCTTTTATATTAGGGCTAATTTTCTATTACTTATCTGAGCATCAACATAATGAAAACTAGCAAGAAACTTAATATTACTTAGTTCACTTCAATAAAGCTTACCTTGTATTAACTGGACGGCAGCAGTGAAGACTACCATGCTCATCCCGTGGAGAATGTCTTCTCATCACAACAGATAACTTTCTTTCAGAAATCATCGGCCACTGAGTAATATTGTAAAGCAAACCCTAACCTCTCTTCTTTATGTTTTTGAGTCATGAGGGGTTTCTTAGCAGGAATATGATGAAATATCTTAGTCTCATGCAGCCGGTTACGAATGGTTTGGGCATCAACTTGAAGGCCATGTTCTCTCTTGATAGCTACGGCGGTTGTCAAGGGAGTTTGTCGAACTGCTTCAATGATTCGATGATCTTCCTCAGCAGTGGTGCAACGGGGTCGTCCACTTCTTGTTAATATATTTATATTTCCTCTTTCTCTTTGTCGTCGTATCCATCAATGCACGGTTGTTCAGTGTATGCCAAGCTGCCGAAGAATATCTCCGATGGAAACATGAGCCTCATTCAGGCTAATGATCGATGACCTGAGAGACAGTGTGGTGTGTTGCCGCCTGTTATCCATCTTATCGGTGCAAGTGACGAATGGCGATACAGTTTAACTTCCCGCGTAAGTGTGGCGTCACACGAGCACTTACGATGTTATGAGATTTTTTTTCTTTTTTGTATTTTTGACAACGGTTATGGTAGAATTATATAATTCCTTATTCATATAGTATTGGTGATGATTATGCAATATTATTTTATTAGTTAATAAGTTTTTATTTGGATTCGAAATATAGTTTCTTATTTGACTCTGTTGCCCAATCATCTGGCACGAAATTTTTCAAAATGTTTCGTTATTTTTCTTAACACGAATTTTTCGCTGGCCAATCTTCTTTATATTGTTAACCGTACAATTAATAACCAAAAACAAATAAGAATAACAAATTTCACTGTATATATCAAAAGGATAAATTATCATTAGGTGAACGAAAACTTCTGGAACATGTTGCAAAATATTTTTGAGTGCCTGTAAATATGTATTCCTAGGTTTTCTTAGGTGGGCCGGGTGGGGGGCCAATGACAACATTTAATGCGTGGCTAAGGTACTAATGCACTCCTGCATTTCGAATCTATTTGGGGAATATCAGTTGAAATGTTATGGCCAAAGTTACATTCTTATTTGATATTTCAGTCGCACATTTCAGCTGTATTCACGTCTATAACAATATTATACGACTTCCTGTATACACGGGGTCCACGTTTGTTGAATGTTTCCTAAAACTCTGCTGGTATGTTTCTGTGGGATCCTGTCAATAAACACAGTGAGTGTTAACAGACTAGAAAAAATAGATGGGACCA
Organism: Macrobrachium nipponense; assembly: GCF_015104395.2. Taxonomy (NCBI): domain Eukaryota; kingdom Metazoa; phylum Arthropoda; class Malacostraca; order Decapoda; family Palaemonidae; genus Macrobrachium; species Macrobrachium nipponense. The sequence goes on along the minus strand of NC_061103.1, from coordinate 3,757,325 downwards.
AAAAACTTGACCTCCTTGCAAGATGCAATGGCAATCGTGTGTCAGTTAGGGAAATATTGTTAACAGTAAAATTGTTGAAATGGAGGTAAAATGAGCCTATATAAGACTGAGAGACATTTTGAATGATTGATTATATATTCAAATGTTCGAAGTCTAACACCATAATTTAGGCAAACCAAAAAGTGTTTAATCCGGTTATTATTTGTATCGCGTTCAGGGAATTTTGAAATGCCAGTAACCACGATTTGATAGGTGTCACAGGAATGAAAGGCTTTTCACATATACTTTAAGCCATAATTATATTTGATTTGAAAACATACATATATCCTAGTCAGGATGAGCACCTCTTCAAACCCACTCGTAATAGATCAAGAACGATATATATGGTTCAGATGCGTGACCTCAGCCTACTACTTAGGCTTCTGAAAGAATTGATCTGAGGGAGTAATAACAATTGTGGGTCACCCCCCACCCCCCCGAATAAGTCCTTACCTTGGACATAAATTAGGCAATGAAACTGACAGACCTTGAAAGGAAAATGACTTCCATTGAGTTGCTTATTACTCAAAAGAACAACAACAATGCCGGTATGGGTTACGAACCTCCTCTCTCGCTCTTCTTCGTCCTCTTCTCTCCCTCTCCTCTCTCTCATAATGTAAATGTATGGTATGTATGTCATGTAGTTTAAATGCCCTTGGATACATTATACAGAACCTCAGACGTATCTCGTTGCAAATGTCTATTTTTCTCTGGCCACATCCTTTTAGGGGAAAATCTCTCTCTCTCTCTCTTTACATATATATATATATATATATATATATATATATATAATATATATATATATAATATATATATATATGTGTGTGTGTGTGTGTGTGTGTGTGTGTGTATTATATATACATATCAATTGCTCTTATCAGTAACTGGGCCCAGGAGGGTATATACACTAGATATTGTAACAACATACGTCATATCATTTATATAGTATTGTACCTAAGGCATAAGTCCCTCGTGGGAGGAATTGCAACCCTATCTGGTTGAGGTATACACGTCCTAGGAGACCAAATGGCAAACACACATCGACCCAAGAGGAATGCACGAATAGGAAATAATTGCATTCTTGCTGTTCTGCAGGGTGGTGTGAAGGTCACCAAACGGCGCCAGGGGCATGCAGCAGTTTGCGCATTCCTGTAACTCCTGGTAATGATATTGCAAAGGACCTGGGAGAAATATCATATGGATATATATTTATGTATAAATATATTATATATCATTATGTGTGTGTGTATTTAGGTATGCATGTATACATATATGTATCATATATATATACATACTACCTACATACACAATACATACATACATACAAACATACATACATACATCACATACATACATACATACATACATACATACACACACACACACATATATATATATATATATATATATATTTATATATATATATATATATATATATATATATATATATATATATATATATATATATAAAAAATATGTATATATATATATATATATATATATATATTATATATATATATATATATATATATATATATATATATACATATATAAATCAGTGGGCAGTCAAGCCTCACAGGTAGCGATATTCTCTCTCTCTCTCTCTCTCTCTCTCTCTCTCTCTCTCTCTCTCTCAAAAAGAGAATAAGGATGGAACGAGTCCCCAGTGCCTAATCACAGCACATACCACTGGAAAAGGGGAAAAGAGATTCAGTGGCGTCATATTCAAACCTGTCATGCGGGAATCAGTGGTCAGTCATGCCTCACAGGTAGCGATTCCCTCCCTCTCTCTCTCTCTCTCTCTCTCTCTCTCTCTCTCTCTCGATGAATATCTCTCTGGCCCATTCCAGGCAGCGAGATATTCATCTGAGCCGTTGTGATAAATCTTCTACTACTACGTCCTCCTTTTCGTACACCTTCTTCTTCTTCTTCTTCTTCTTCCAATAAAGACACCGTCGTTAGCTCTGAGGGCTGGCGGCGGCAAATGCCCCACCATAACTCACCCGAAAACGAGACAGGAACTCTGGGAGGACACACCGCTCTCCTGTTACGGAGTCAGCGACTTCGCCTTATTTACTGCTCAAACGGCCTTACGCGTAATTTATGTCGCATGAATGATGGAGGAGGAGGAGGAGGAGGAGGATGATAATATTGGCGCGAAAGGGAGTGAGGATATTGATCGTACGAGGTGTCCTATGTATGCGTGTGAGCTTATGAAGTAGCGCTGAGTGATGGCCATGTATAGATTTTAATATCCAAATATCCATTTTATCACTGTTGTATCGAAAGAGTGTATATATATTACGTTGTATATATCCAAATATCCGTTTTATCACTGTTATATCGAAAGCGTATATAAATATATATTACGTTGATCGTACGAGGTGGGCATATGCATTTCGCGCGTGAATTTATGAAAATTATTTGCATACAGATTTAAATATTTAGTGAAGCATTGTTATATCCAAAGAGTGCATATAATATACATATATATATATATATATATATATATATATATATATATATATATATTGACGAACTATCGCTAAAACATGCGATATCTCATGTAGTCGTAAAGCTGGAGGAAGGAATGAAAGGAGTTTGACCGAGCGCTTTCGTGTATTTATCACACCTCTTCAGGGTCAAGTGATACAAAAATTCATTATTCGTTACAAAGACAACCTCTGTGGCAGCATTCATATGAATGAATGCACCACACTATGAATTGGAAAGAAGCAAAAGAGATCATGTTCTGTAAAGACATCATAAAACGAAATATTTTTGAATCATGTATAATAAAGAAAAATCGCGTAGATTTGATCAACAGCAGCCCCGGGATGTACAAACTGGATGAACTACTTGTAAATAATATTTTTAGACAATTAGTTTTTAAATAGTAGTACGATTGTTTTTATGTTTATGTATTGCTGCCACAGAGGTGTCTTTGTAACGAATAATGAATTTTTGTATCACTTGACCCTGAAGAGGTGTGAAAAATACAAGAAAGCGCTCGGTCAACTCTTTTCATTCCTTCCTCCAGCTTTACGACGACATATATATATATATATATATATATATATATATATATATATATATATATATATATATATATATATATATATCTATATATATGATATATATATATATATATATACATATATATATATATATATATATATCATATATATATCATATATATATATATATATATATATATATATATATATATATATATATATATATTTTTTTTTTTTTTTTTTTTTTTTTTTTTTTTTTTCTTTTTTTTTTACGTCGCACGGATGATGGATGATGCAGGATGATACCAGGAGGAAATTGGGGCGAATATATCTCGACTTCATTCCCTAAATATCCAAAATCCATTTTATCACTGGTGTATCGAAAGAGTACATACATATATTACGTTGATCGTACGAGGTGGTCATATGCCATTGGCTCGTGATTTAATGAAAATTATTTGCATGCAGAGGTAAATATTTAGTGAAGAATTGTTAGTATATCCTAAGAGTGTATATCTATATTTTTTAATGTCGCATGTATAATGATGCAAGGACAAGGATTAGGATGTCTC
>NC_061103.1:3747260-3750697 GCF_015104395.2 Macrobrachium nipponense | reverse complement strand
ATTAATGAACCTATTGTCTTGTCTTTATTAATCTCTCTCTCTCTCTCTCTCTCTCTCTCTCTCTCTCTCTCTCTCTCTGGTCAGCTGTTGTTGCAATGTATCTCATCTCTATTAATGAACCTATTGTCATGTCTCTCTCTCTCTCTCTCTCTCTCTCTCTCTCTCTCTCTCTCTCTCTCTCTCTCTCTCTCTCTCTTCCCTCAAGGCAGGGATGCATGGAGGTAAACACAGACCCCAACGGAGGTGGGAAACGGCAGGTGGCATATATTGATGAGCACCAATTAACAGCCAAGGCTCCAACCTATATATATTTTGCATTCCCGCGCCTCCAAAAGGGTTCTAATTAGGACATGCAGTCACTCATAACCAGTTATTAAAAAGAACAAGATGATATTTGAAAGGGCACCCCACCCCCCATTTTTTTTTTCTTTCATTAGAGCCGTCGTTACTTTTATTCATGGCGTCATGTAACGAACTCGTGCTTTTTTTTTTTTTTTTGTTTTTTTATGTAAGAATGATTCTTTTTTCTGTCCGCCCTCAGGTCTTAAAAACGACATAGGCTAGACCTCTAGCCTCAGTAGGTTTTATTTCATGTAAGGTTAAAGTTAGCCATGATCGTGTCTCTGGCCGGCTGGGAGTTTTATGGGCCGCGGTTCATACAACGTTATACCGTGACCACCGTGAGATAGTTCTGGTTTCGATGGCCTTGATGATAGAATGTACAGAAAACTCGACTGCGTCGAAGAAAATTAAGCGCATTTTTTTAAAATGTTGCATATGATAGTATATATATATACATACATACTTACATATATATATATATATATATATATATATATATATATATATATATATATATATATATATATATATATATATATATATATATATATATATATATATATATATATATATATATATGTCTTGTTATTATTATTATTATTATTATATATATATATATATATATATATATATATATATATGTATATGTGGTAGTCTGTCCATTACATCGGTTAGCTCTTCTTAAGGAGAATATTATTTTATTTGCATTTCGAAATTGTCCATTGAAATCAGAAGCCAGAAAACATTAGCTGAATATCATTGTTCCTAAATATTAGAAGGTTTCTTCTCATTAAACCTTTGACCATACGTATTCCTCATTACATTTCATTTAGTTCCCACATGAAGACACAATTTTAATATATTTATATATTCCTTCAGTGGAAGCTGGTCTGTTTTGACGAGGCTTGGTAACTACCAGAGTCCAATTTCTCGTGAATCGAATTTCTGGACAGAATTCTTGCACTTCATGCCTTATGGCTGCTATTGAAACTAACGGCGTAATATCTTTTTAGGTTTTGAGCTCTTTGAAGGTCATACATTCATTTTTACTTTTTTGGTCCTGTTCAAGGTCATCTGGTATTTTTCTCCCCTCCTTTTTTTAAGGTGAAATCAAATAACAGCTCTGACTGCATAAATTCTTTTCGTTTCAGAGGAATTGAATAACCTTTTACGCATTACATGGACTGAGTTTTGCAGAATAAAGAATTTGCTTCGTGTTACAGTAAAAAAAAAAGAGAGAGAGAGAGAGAGAGAGAGACAAGAATAAAAAGTATTTTGCTACAATAAGCCATGTATAATTTTTTCCGCCATTGTTTTCGTCGCCCTTTCATAAAAGGAGGAAATAGTATATCAGCGACACTCTCGCATGAAATAAATATGTCCCTCGGTCGGCGTCGTGCCTCGAGTTTATTGTATATTTTAAAAAATTAATTGAATATTCATGAGACTTAATTTAGGAAGCATCCGGGTGCGCAATTTGGTGTGATTTAGCGCGACAGACTGTAAACCTCCGGGGAAACGAGTGTTATCAAATAGCAAATTGCCATATTTATGTTTATGTCATATAAAATTTTCCGATGCGCCTTTTGCCAGGATCAGCTAGTAAGGCTTTGTGACGTCATTTTTAGTTGTCTGAAGAGAAATCTAGTATAGCGTAGGCCTCGTTTGCCAGGAAAAGCTAGTAGGCTTTGTGAAGCCTTTTGTAGTTTTCTGAAAAGACAGCTGTAGCGCCGGATTTGTCTGTCCGTCCTCGGATCATAAAAACTCCTCAGGCTAGAGGGCTGAAAATTGGTATGTAGATCACCAACCCTCCAATCATCAAACCTTCCAAATTGCAGCCCTCTAGCCTCAATAGTTTTTTATTTTATTCAAGGCTAAAGTTAGCCATAGTCGTGCGGTTGCCAAGGCTGTAGGTCATGCCACCACCGGGCCACGGCTGAATATTTTATGGGCCGCGGCTCATACAGCATTATACGCTGTACAGAATACTCGACTTTACCTGATTTTATTTTTTTTTACGATAGTGTGAATTTACATTTAGTAAGGGGTTATTAATCGATAATACACTGAGTGTTGTTGTTATTATTATTATTATTATTATTATTATTATTATTATTATTATTATTATTATTATAACTGAAATAAATGACTATTACAACTTAATGATGTAATTTTGTGTGTAAAGCTATCAGTGACTGATTTTTGCTAAATAATTTTGTGTACATTTGATAAGATTTTGTTACAAGGACTGAATAGTAATGGACACAAATGATTTCATGTACTAAATAAAATTCTCTAAATAAAACATAATAGTGATTTCTTTCAAGGGGATTCAATAATATTAAAGTACACGTATTTTCATTGACCTATGTCAGTATACAACTTTCTGTTTCTGCCTGGTATGCAAAAAACTTCCAACGGGAGTAAAAATAGTGAAAAATACTTTAAAATGCAAATTAGATCTCAATCTCTCATTATTTTCCCATATCTCTCTCCCACTTTCATCTGTCTACCAAGAACATTTTTCTATTCCATCCACCCAATGAATGAAACTTGTTCAATCAACCGTTTTCGTTGTTTAGAAAAAAATGCTATTGAAAGTTTTTTTTTTCATGTTTGAAGAGATAAAAAATATTTTTTTAGAGAACTTTTAGGGCGTTTTCTGACAAAGAGATATGTCCAAGCATCATTGATAAAAATGTATGCCCATTGAAGCTTTATAAAAATGCGTTCATCAAAAAAAAGGAAAAACAAATAAAAGAATTCAGTGGATTTCTGTGTGCAGATATGCATTGTATTTTAAAATGTTTTTTTTTTCTTACTGATATATTTTTAAGGCGCATATTCTTTGATTATTACATATAGTATTATTTTTTCTTTATGCCAATAGATCTCTTTACTTTATTATTATTATATTATATTATTATTATTATATTATTATTATTATTATTATGCTCTTATCACAGTCCTCCAATCGACTGGGTGATATTTATAGTGTGGGGTTCAGGGTTGCATCCAGCCTCTTCAGGAGTCCATCACTTTTCTTACTATGTGCGCCGTCTGTAGGATCACACTTTTCTGCATGAGTCCTGGAG
>NC_061103.1:3734760-3744760 GCF_015104395.2 Macrobrachium nipponense | reverse complement strand
TAGGTCCTCCTATAGGGCCCCTTTAAAGGTCGTGGAGGGAGTCGTTCCAACAGGTCGTTGTCGGGATTCTTCTAGGAATTTGGTCTCCTTGTGGGAAGCGGAATCTGATTCCATGTTTGCTGGTATCTTTTATTCTCGATTTCGTTATTCCTTATGACTTTGTCTTATAAAATGATGCGGGTCGTCTCATATGTGAATAATCTAACAGAATCACTGAAGGTTAAATAGTCGTTTAATGTGATGTAACACTCATATTCAGTGGATGGAAATCTGTAAGATTATTAGGCGAAAATGATTACTATTAAGATGTCTAGTTTCTGTAATAGTAAACGTTTGAATTGTATCTAGGGTAACCCGACATTTGTGAAGGAAAAGCTTTCTCTTTAGTCAACAAAACGGTCTCATTAACTACTTAACCTACATCAGAGACGGCATAGAAGTAACATTAGGTATCCCGTGTCATATCCCTAGATAATTATTAGATAATAAGAGAATTTAGAAATTCAAATATTATCTGTATATTCAGTGCTGATGGTAAAAAACTTAACGACACCGTATCATATAATTCTTTGAAGATTATTATACTCCCGCCATTATTTAACCTTAAACAAACTCTCCCTCTTTCATTCACAGAACAAATAGTTCCTCGTTGGACGAGTGGTTTACGTGCTCGCCTACCGAATCGGTAGTCCCGAGTTCGATTGGTTTGGATCCCTGGTTCGGATGCCGCAATAAGCTGTAGGTCCCGTTGCTAGGCAACCAATTGGTTCCTAGTCATGTAAAAATCTCTAATCCTTCGGGCCAGCCCTAGGAGAGCTAGCTGTAAATCACCTTAAATTAAGATATACTTAACTTCTTTTTTTTTTTTTTAACAAATATCAAGGTAAACGTGATTACAAAATAAATATGTGAATAACGCGTCTGGTTTGGCCTTTAGTGATAGTTTTTCGTAGCGAAGGCGTGGGAAAGGAATTTCTGATCATTTTTTCTCTCTACGTCTATGAGTTGCCTTACTCGTCGCTTAAAGAAACCAGAAAGGGAGGATTTCATGAGACCTTGACGCTCTGATACGTAAATGTCAGTTCCAAGAGGCGTTCTGTCATTCTGGTGAAGGTCCTATAAATATGAGAGCCGCATATCTCTCTCTCTCTCTCTCTCTCTCTCTCTCTCTCTCTTCTCTCACCTGCTTCCATCACCTGACTTCTCCTCACTTCCACTCTCTTTCCCCTCACTTCCTTTCATACTCGTCCATTTCTCTCTTCTCATTTCCAAGTCTCCAGAAAGGGATTATGTCCGCCGACTCTCCGAGCTGGGAATTCATCGCTTGAGAATTATTATATGTCCGCCTGAATGGCACCTGACAGAATGATATAGCGCTTCTCCCGTTTCATTGATTCCCCTCCCTCGAGCAAAGGTTGGTCGTCTCTGTGATCTACTTTAGGAACAGTTTTCATTGGGATCTTTTGATTTCATTGAGGGGTTTTCGCCTGCGGTTGTTTTCCAGGTGACGATGGATCGGTGTTTCAATTAGCAGGCGTTTCGTGTATATATTGCTGGAATAGAAACTATGGAATTTAGGCCCACGCCAAGACCTGGGTGGGACGTCTAAAATGAAGTCGTTCAGCGCTGAAACCGAAATGGGTACCGTAAACGGATCAAGAAATGCTCACTTTGCAGCGCCAGGAGGAAGTGAGGAATGATGAGATGTAAGACCCAAATACTTTCGTCCGGACGCGAAAGCAGCACAAATACCAGGTCGAATGGAATATACATATATATATATTCCGAACGACAAAACGACCCTGTTCGCAGGGAGAGGAAAGTCTGGAGCGCAGGGATCATGTTGGGACGTAACAAATGAGACAACGGCCCGGCCTGTCGTTATATCCCCGGTGACATTTGCCTTTGCAGCGCGACAGAAGTCCTCGTTTTGGGAATTTCTCCCTCAGAGTGTTAAGATAAATAGACGGTCCGGGCAGCAGGACTGCGGAGAGAGAGAGAGAGAGAGAGAGAGAGAGAGAGAGAGAGAGAGAGAGAGAGAGAACCTCCAGCCTTGCCTCGAGCTGTCTAAAGCGTTTGCGCTATTACAGTCACAGTAGTTGTCTATGTAACGAATGATGTTACTCCGCTACAAATGAATTCCTCTTTGTTTACAAGTAAAAAAAATATCGCCTGTAGGGAATGCTCTGTTTTCCTATTTCTTGACTATTTTATAACACATTTTGTAAATACAGTTGTATATGAAATAGAATATAATACATGAAATGCATAACTGTTACGTAATTCATTGAAACCTTCACTAATTATAAACTTTTTTGACACTCCCCAAACATTTTTATACAAGTACATAATACTTTTTGGCTGATTTCAATATTTCTGCGAATTGTCAATTTAATGAGGTCATTTATAATAAGGGTAATGAACTGATCAAGTTACTAAAAATGACCACAAAATTCCAGGCTGATGTAGTTTCTGAAAACACGTTATCATCTCCCCCCCCCCCCCCGGTCCCGCCAAGCCTGCCCTTCCACAAGAAAAAAGAAAAAAAAATCAAACAGTTCTAACCTATCGGGAACGCGACCAAAAGTTTCGATTTTCGTCTGGGAGCGTAATAGCAAGTAGTTAGGATTGTACAGTAAACACTGACAACCCGAGTGGAGGAGGAGGGAGGAGGAGGAGGTCGTCGAGTGGGGGGCGGCCTTTCTTTCTTCAGCTCGGGCGGTTAATGCTCTGTCACAGTTTCACAAACTTATTTGATGGTTCTGCTCTCGTCTTACGCACTTGATCCCCGAAGTTTAGATGGATTTTTTTCTCTCCATCTCCTGTATTTTTGGAGCGTCGAGGGAAAAGAGGAAGGGTGGTTTGAAGAAGGGAGAAGGGGGAGAGAGAGAGGGGGGGTTGGGTTGGGAGGTGCTGGGGGGAGGGGATGAGGTACGTATTCAAGTGAAAAGTTGGAGAAAAAGAGGGATTGTGTGAACGTGTTTGTTGACAAAGGGAGGAGCAACGTATGTCGATGTATAATAAAGTTCACGCTTATTTAATATCCGGGGTTGGTTTATTTACAAATTTCATTCTCTGGCTTTCGTTACAAAATACTTTAGCTTCTCTATCTTTCTATCTTTGTATACACACACACACACACACACACACACACACACACACACACACACATATATATATATATATATATATATATATATATATATATAATATATATATATATATATATATATATATATATACAGACCACGTATAATCATTAATATCATTTCAACCAAACCGATAAATATTTTTCCCTATATTTCCATATTTTGTTAACAATTTTGTCCCCACTAACAAATTTCAGTTAGATGCAGAAGGTGGAAAAAAATTGAATTACAATATGAATTTTCAAAAGGAACTCTCTGAGGGAATCTATTTTTGAGTGAGTATTAAAATCGTTACATATTTACTTTTAAACTATATAACTCTGTGCACGCCTATAAATCTGCATCTTTCCCAGAGGTATCAGCAGAACATCAGTATCCCACGTTGCATGCAAACGACAGCATCGTAGTAATTCGTCATCTCGGGTCCCATCTTGGGAGTTTTACCGCCTCTCCTTCAAGTTTACGATCACCTCCAATTTAACGACGGAATTGGCGCGAATAGACGGACTGTTTTATTCACGGCTACGATGCCAAACACGGTGCCTCACCTGACCTGAACTCCTTAGAGAAACCTGTTACACTCATAATGCGGTGGACTCGGTTGTAAAAGTTTAATTTTAACCTTAAATATATCACTTTAAAGCTATTGATCAGTTTTTATACGCGTAAATAAGCAAAACGTGTCTGGTTTCACTTTAGACTGTATGCCAACAGCTTCCGAGAGAGGTTTTAATGAGATGGACTCGGTTGAAAAGTTTAATCTTAACCTTAGATATATCACTTTAAAGCTTTTGATCAGATTTATATGCATAAATAAGCAAAATGCATCTGTTTTCACTTTAGACTGTATGCCAACAGCTTCCGAGAGAGGTTTTAATGGGATGGACTCCGTTAAAAGTTGAACCTCCCTCTCTCATAGTCGTTAGTGTCGCGGCATGCCGCTCAGATATCACGGATTCGCGTCTCCCCCTGGTGATGAAAAATCACTGGTTCAGTATCATGATCAGTTACTGATGCAGTGTAGGGGGGTCTTTAGCTGTGGGAGGTTAAAACCAACATTCTTCGGAAGCTCCAGTTTCAAGTCTGTGTTCCCTTTGGTGTGGTCATTGATAAATAATGATAAACAACATTTTCAAACCTCCTCCTTACCCCATCCCCTCCATAGCCTCCCTCCCGCCTCAGCAAGTCAAACTGACCGTGCTCACCCGGTTGGCATCTCAATAAAGCGTCTTGGGCTAACCAGCTGTCGCTCAGGGCAGATGGTACAAAAAAAGGAATATTCCGGAAACAGGAATATTCCGGAAACGGGAACCGCATGTCTTCTCCATCTGTTTCGCGCAGATAGCTGGCATTTCCCAGCCTTACTCAGCACGTTTCCTCTGTCTCTCTTACCCAAAAGCATTGGTATTTTTGATAGCGGAAGATTTTTTTTAGCTGGTTTGATCTTTTTTATAGTTTATGTTTTACTAGTTATTGTTTTTCACGTCATAAGCTTCTTCGATGATCTTTTTTCTATCATGTCCCCTTTTCGCCTATTATGTCCTATCATCTTTATATAATTGACATATTTTACTTGTATAGACAAGCCTTTTCCAGTTTAGCAATGAATAAAATCGCCCACAATCTTCTTTCCCACGAGAACGTGAAAAATAGCGTACGGGATGGATTACTTGAATCGAGTTTGTAAATAAATAAGATTTATAATACAAACATTTTCGTCTCATCTTTGAAGTATTTGGTTTAGTGGCGCTGTGTGCTTTATATAGTTTCTTATTGCAGCTGTATCACTTTGTTATATACACAACACACAAGACATGAATATATATATATATATATATATATAGATATATATATATATATAGTATTATATATATATATATATATATATATATATATATATATATATTATATATATATATATATATATATATATACACACTTGATACCAAAGCCAATTATTGAAACTATTTCTGATTTAATTAAATGACAACATATTACTAATAAGTACCTTTCTTATGAAGCATTGGCAATATGCAAACCGAAATCTAAGGCTATGAGTATATATGTAAAAAAAAAAAAAAAAAAACAGCCATTAGAGAACAAAGTCTGTCGTGCCTGTACCTTCATGTCATGTTAACTTTATAGCCCGGAACCGAGCGCTTTCATGATTAATTCATGGCTGGCGTGCAGATCAATCAGGTTTGCAGCCTGCGTGTGCAAATAGCGGAGACCTTAGTCTGCATTATCGCATGCACTGATTCCTTAAGAATCGTTCTCATTCCAAGTTAATGATGGAAGGGAAACGCTCGAATTCCCAATTAAACTTTCAAATGGAGATAGTTAGGAGATGGATGTAGTATCGAGGTTGACACGTATCGTGAATGATTAACGTTAGAAATTCTGAAACTATGTTAAAATCTGCTCTAGGGCCGATAATCATAAAGATTAAACTTTCAAATATATTTAATTTATTTTCGTTGTATGCAAAATATGATAGGTTACGTGGAAACGCGATTCATATGTACGTGATAAATATTCAGTCAGAGAGAGAGAGAGAGAGAGAGAGAGAGAGAGAGAGAGAGAGAGAGAGAGAGAGAGAGAGGTGCGTAGGAACTTTTATGGAAATTCTTGTGGGTAGAATCAACCCTTTGTGGGTAAAGGATTACCCCGTCAAATCCCTTCCTTTCTCTCTCTCTCTCTCTCTCTCTCTCTCTCTCTCTCTCCCTCTCTCTCTCCCCCCACCTCAGCAGCCAGCCACACGGCACTAGACTAACAAATAGGTACGTTATTTCTTCACGGCCTTAGGTCAACAGAGACATATTTGGTTTTTAGGCGTACTGTCACACATGTCCCTCCTCCTCCTCCTCCTCCTCCTCCTCCTCCTCCTCCTCCTCCTCCTCCTCCTCGCTTGGTACCAGAAAATGGTCGTCCAGTAGTGACCTTAAATCTGTAACACTGAACTATGTGTTTTGAACTTTGAGAGAGAGAGAGGAGAGAGAGGCAGAGAGATAGAGAGAGAGAGAGAGGATGAGAGAGAGAAGAGGGGCAGATGGAGACGCTAAAAGGATATTAGACAATACAGAAAAAAAACTAAATTTTTTCTTTTTTATTTTACTTTTTTCTTTCTTCTGAAAGAAAAGTGGTATCTATAATATAACTTTTTTTTAACCTAATTTTCCGTAGATCGTAGATCAATTCTATATAAGGAACCGTCTGATTTAATTATATTTTGATGAATGTCAGGTATTGGATTAGCGGCACAGCTGGGCTTCTGGGTAACTAGATTATCATCGATAGGTTACCTGCAGGATGTTTCACGCTGGTAAAAGATGCCATGTTCTTATGTCTGAAATAGAACTAGATTTTATACACACACACTCGCACTTAAACGATTAAAACTTGGTATACCGTTAGAATATAGTTTTAAGACTGAGATTTACGAGGACTGGGATTAAATTTAGTTTTACCTGTAGAGCAGCAATAACACGCAAGAAAATAATCTCATTTATCCTTGCCTTTATGATTGCCGTTCATAACCCACAGTGATTACGTAATCTCTATTCATTCACAAGAAACGTGCGTCTCTGTCCAATCTTCCTCTCTTATTCTTCTCTCCTCGTCCGCTAATTCCCCGAAGTTGGGAATTAATTGATAAAAGAAGGAATACTTAACGAGGATTCAGACTGCCTTTTTGCATCATGGCACGGATTAAATTACTGCTGTTTAATGCGGTAATTTGCTGCCTTCCGCGAGCAGCGCGGATAACACAGGTCCGAGAAGCAGAGTAAGCGTGGGTGGGAATTTTATGTACATTCCCAAGAATTTGCATAATTTTGTCGCATTCTAAGGAAATCTAGAAACTATAACAATTTAGTCCCTGTAGATGCATATTTTGTCTTCTGATGGAAATTACGAAATTATCTGAAGCTTATTTCGTCATTTTCAACAGTCTTAGCATAAAAAACAATTATAATTCTGAATTCATATTACCATTTCATGCATTGTACTGAAGAGGACTCGTTCATTATTATTATTATTATTATTATTATTATTATTATTATTATTATTATTATTTTTTTTTTTTTTTTTTTTTTTTTTTTTTTTTTTTTTTTTTTTTTTTTTTTTTTTTTTTTTTTTGTGTGTGCTCTATCAGAGTCCTCCAATTCGACTGGGTGTATTTATAGTGTGGGGTTCCGGGTTGCATCCTGCCTCCTTAGGAGTCCATCACTTTTCTTACTATGTGCGCCGTTTCTAGGGTCACACTCTTCTGCATGAGTCCTAGAGCTACTTCAGCCTCTAGGTTTTCTAGATTTCTTTTCAGGGATCTTGGGATCGTGCCTAGTGCTCCTATGATTATGGGTACGATTTCCACTGGCATATCCCATATCCTTCTTATTTCAATTTTCAGATCTTGATACTTATCCATTTTTTCCCTCTCTTTCTCTTCAACTCTGGTGTCCCATGGTATTGCGACATCAATGAGTGATACTTCTCCTTGACTTTGTCAATCAACGTCACGTCTGGTCTATTTGCACGTTATCACCCTATCCGTCCTGATACCATAGTCCCAGAGGATCTTTGCGTGATCGTTTTCTATCACTCCCTCAGGTTGGTGCTCGTACCACTTATTACTGCAAGGTAGCTTATGTTTCTTGCACTGGCTCCAGTGGAGGGCTTTTGCCACTGAATCATGCCTCTTTTTGTACTGGTTCTGTGCAAGTGCCGGGCATTCCCTTGCTATGTGGTTTATGGTTTCATTTTTCGTATTGCACTTCCTACATATGGGAGAGATGTTATTTCCGTCTATCGTTCTTTGAACATATCTGGTTCTTAGGGTCTGATCTTGTGCCGCTGTTATCATTCATTCAGTTTCCTTCTTTAGCTCTCCCCTCTGTAGCCATTGCCATGTGTCATCGCTGGCTAGTTCTTTAGTCTGTCTCATGTATTGCCGTGCATTGTTTTTGTTGTGCCAGTTCTCTGTTCTGTCTGTCATTCTTCTGTCTCGTATATTTCTGGGTCTTCGTCTACTTTTATTAGTCCTTCTTCCCATGCACTCTTTAGCCACTCGTCTTCACTGGTTTTCAGATATTGCCCCAGTGCTCTGTTCTCGGTGTTGACGCAGTCCTCTATACTTAGTAGTCCTCTCCCTCCGTCCTTTCGTGTTATGTATAGTCTGTTCGTATTTGCTCTTGGGTGTAGTGCTTTGTGTATTGGCATATGTTTCCTGGTTTTCTGATCTATGCTGCGGAGTTCTGCCTTCGTCCATTCCACTATTCCTGCGCTGTATCTTGATTACTGGCACTGCCCATGTGTTTTATGGCTTTTATCATATTTCCGGCGTTGAGTTTTGACTTGAGTATCGCCTTGAGTCTCTGCATATATTCTTTCCTGATCGTGTCCTTCATCTCTTGGTGTTTTATATCCCCTCCTTCCATTATTCCAGGTATTTGTATCCTGTCTCATCTGTGTTTTGATGTTGCACCCATCTGGTAGCTTTATCCCTTCAGTTCTCGTACTTTGCCTTTTTGTATGTTGACTAAGGCGCATTTTTCTATTCCAAACTCCATCCTGATGTCCCCAGATACAATCCTTACACTCTGGATTAGGGTATCTATTTCCTTGATGCTCTTACCATACAGCTTGATGTCGTCCATGAACATCAGATGGTTGATTCTGTTGCCTCTTTTCTTGAGTTGGTACCCGGCATCCATCTTCTGTAGTACTTTTGTCATGGGAATTATGGCTACTACGAAGAGTAGTGGGGACAGTGAGTAGCCCTGGAAGATCCCTCTCCTGATATTAACCTCTTCTAGTCTTATTCCAGAGCTTGTAAGTATTGTATTCCAGTTGCGCATTGTATTTTTGAGGAAGCTGATGGTGTTTTCCTCTGCCCCATATATTTTCAGGCATTCTATTAGCCATGTGTGTGGCATCATGTCGAAGGCTTTCTTATAGTCCTATCCATGCCATTATTATTATTATTATTATTATTATTATTATTATTATTATTATTATTATTATTATTATTATTATTGAATGTTACTGCTGCTTCAGCAGCATTAATCTTGTAGAGGTTTTTCTTTATCTTTCTTATAGCGGTTTTTTTCGTTGCTGTTTAGGTAGGAGAGTCGTTCTCAGATATTACTCATGATACGAGAATGGTAAATGAAATCTGGGTCGTATCCACCGTAGGTTTTATCTGTATCTCTTCATAATTAGTACGTATAAAAAAAATTGCTTATCTTAGGTAATTCTAGTTGTAATTGTTATCGCGATATTTCATCTGGTTCTCCGGACATATTATTATTATTATTATTCGTTGTTGTTTTTGTTGTTCTTTACATTACAATTTTACAGGCCTTGAAAATGAGACAAAATAAAAATGCTCTATATTATTGTCGCTCCTTTGTTTATTTTTTAATTCGACTGTGGTTCCGTTCAAACAAGTCCTTATTATTATTATTATTATTATTATTATTATTATATTATTATTATTATTATTATTATTATCAAAGCATAAAAAAGAAAAAAACGACCCTAATTCTGAAGCCTTATTAGAATTTCATACATTTAACTGAAGATTACCCATTATTATTATTTTTATTATTATTATTATTATTATTATATTATTATTATTATTATTATTATTATTATTATTATTATTATTATTATTGCATCAACTGCATTCAACTTGTAAATAGTCTTCTCTATTTTTTTCCTAATAATAGCTTTCTCTCTGCTACTACAACTGGCGAGTATTGCGCCGATATTACTCATCAGGAGGAGTCAATTTCGGGGATATTGCTTAAAATTTATTTATTTGTCACAGTAAAAGAACAAATAGATTAAAA
>NC_061103.1:3718445-3734260 GCF_015104395.2 Macrobrachium nipponense | reverse complement strand
CTCATTTCCAAGTCTCCAGAAAGGGATTATGTCGCCGACTCTCCGAGCTGGGAATTCATCGCTTGAGAATTATTATATGTCCGCCTGAATGGCACCTGGACAGAATGATATAGCGCTTCTCCCGTTTCATTGATTCCCCTCCCTCGAGCAAAGGTTGGTCGTCTCTGTGATCACTTTAGGATCAGTTTTCATTGGGATCTTTTGATTTCATTGAGGGGTGGGGTTTTCTGCCTTGCAGTTGTTTTCCAGGTGACGATGGATCGTGTTTCAATTAGCAGGTGCGTTTCGTGTATATATATTGCTGGAATAAGAAACTATGGAATTTAGGCTCACGCCAAGACCTGGGGTGGGGACGTCTAAAAAATGAAGTCGTGGTCAGCGCTGAAACCGAAATGGGGACCGTAAACGGGTCAAGATGAGATGTAAGACCCAAATACTTTCGTCCGGACGCGAAAGCAGCACAAATACCAGGTCGAATGGAATATATATATATATATATATATATATATAGGATATAAGAGATATATATATATATATATATATATATATATATATATATATATATATATATATATTCGACGAAGACAAAACGACCCTGTTCGCAGGGAGAGGAAAGTCAGGAGCGCCGGGGATCATGTTGGGACGTAACAAATGAGACAACGGCCCGGCCTGTCGTTATATCCCCGGTGACATTTGCCTTTGCAGCGCGACAGAAGTCCTCGTTTTGGAATTTCTCCCTCAGAGTGTTAAGATAAATAGACGGTCCAGGCAGCAGGACTGCGGAGAGAGAGAGAGCGAGACGAGAGAGAGAGAGAGAGAGAGAGAGAACCTCCAGCCTTGCTCGAGCTGTCTAAAGCGTTTGCGCTATTACAGTCACAGTAGTTGTCTATGTAACGAATGATGTTACACTCCCGCTACAAATGAATTGCCTCTGTTTACAAGTAAAAAAAAAATATCGCCTGTAGGGAATGCTCTGTTTTCCTATTTCTTGACTTTTTATTTTAAAATTTTTTGGCACATTTTGTAAATACAGTTGTATATGAATAGAATATAATACATGAAATGCATAACGTGTACGTAATCATTGAAACCTTCACTAAATTATAAAACTTTTTTGAAACACTATAATTAGCTGAATTATGTTTTCTTAACAAATTTTTAATGCAAAAGTAATATACTTTTTGGCTGATTTCAATAATTTCTTCTGCGAATTGTCAATTTAATGGGGGTCATTTATAAAAATGAGTAATGAAAATTTATCAAGTTACTTAAAAATGGCAAAAAAAATCCAGCTGATGTAGTTTGCCGAAAACATGAGTAGGTTATCCCCCCCCCAACCCCCCTCCCCCCGTTCCGCCAAGCCTGCCCTGCCGCTCCAAAAAAAAACCAAAAAAAAAAAAAAAAAAAAAAAAAAAAAAAAACAGTTCTTAACCTACTCGGGAAAACGCGACCAAAAAAGTTTCGATTTCGTCTGAGCGTTAATAGCAAGTACGTTAGGATTGTACAGTAAACACTAGACAACCCGATGGAGGGGAGGCCAGGAGAGAGGAGGGGGAGAGGGAGGAGGAGGAGGAGGGTCGTCGAGTGGCGTTGCCTTTTCTTCTGCTTCAGCTCGGCGGTTAATGCTCTGTCACGTTTCAAACAAACTTATTTGATGGTTCTGCTCTCGTCTTACGCACTTTGATCCCGAAGTTTAGATGGATTTTTTTTTCTCTCCACTCCTGTATTTTTGGATCGTCGAGGTAAAAGAGGAAGGGTGGTTTGAGAAAAGAGGATGGGGGGAGTGAGGGGGGGGGGGGTTGGGAGGTGCTTGGGGGAGGGATGAGGTACGTATTCAAGTGAAAAGTTGGAGAAAAGAGATGATTGTGTGAAACGTGTTTGTTGACAAAGGGAGGAGCAACGTATGTCGATGTATAATAAAGTTCTTGGTTTATGTTCAAATTTCATTCTCTGGCTTTCGTTATAAATACTTTAGCTTCTCTATCTTTCTCTCTTTGTCATACACACACACACCACACACACACACACACACACACATATATATATATATATATATATATATATATATATATATAGAGAGAGAGAGGAGAGAGAGAGAGAGAGAGAGAGAGAGATGAGAGAGTGAGTGAGTGATATAGATATATATATATATATATATATATATATATATATATATATAATATACATACATACATACAGACACACGTATAATCATAAATATCATTTCAACCATCCGATAAATATTTTTCCATATTTTTCCATATTTTGTTAACAATTCCGTCCCCACTAACAAATTTCAGCTAGATGCAGAAGGTGGAAAAAAAATTGAATTACAATATGAATTTTCAAAAGGAACTCTCTGAGGGAATCTATTTTTGAGTGAGTATTAAAATCGTTATATATATACTTTTAAACTATATAACTCTGTGCACGCCTATAAATCTGCATCTTTACTAGCGGTATCAGCAGAACATCAGTATCCCACGTTGCATGCAAACGACAGCATCGTAGTAATTCGTCATCTCGGGTCCCATCTTGGGAGTTTTACCGCCTCTCCCTCAAGTTTACGATCACCTCCAATTTAACGACGGAATTGGCGCGAATAGACGGACTGTTTTATTCGCGGCCACGATGCCAAACACGGCGTCTCACCTGACCCGAACTCCTGAGAGAAACCTGTTACACTCATAATGCGGTGGACTCGGTTGTAAAAGTTTAATCTTAACCTTGAATATATCACTTTGAAGCTATTGATCAGTTTTTTATACGCGTAAATAAGCAAAAACTGCGTCTGTTTTCACTTTAGAACGGTAATTCCAAGCAGCTTCCGGAGAGAGGTTTTAATGAGAAGAACTGGTAAAAGTTTAAATCTTATCTTTAGATATATCACTTTAAAGCTTTTGATCAGTTTTTATATGCATAAATAAGCAAAACGTGTCTGGTTTCACTTTAGACTGTATGCCAACAGCTTCCGAGAGAGGTTTTAATGAGATGGACTCGGTTGAAAAGTTTAATCTTAACCTTAGATATATCACTTTAAAGCTTTTGATAAGATTTATATGCATAAATAAGCAAACTGCATCTGTTTTCACTTTAGACTGTA
This sequence comes from Macrobrachium nipponense, assembly GCF_015104395.2. Lineage (NCBI taxonomy): Eukaryota > Metazoa > Arthropoda > Malacostraca > Decapoda > Palaemonidae > Macrobrachium > Macrobrachium nipponense. Next base: position 3,731,157 of record NC_061103.1, on the reverse strand, counting down.
TGCCAACAGCTTCCGAGAGAGGTTTTAATGGGATGGACTCCGTTAAAACTTGAACCTCCCCTCTCACAGTCGTTAGTGTCGCAGTATGCCGCTCAGATATCGCCTATTCGCGTCTCCCCTGGCGATGAAAAATCACTGGTTCTGTATCATGATCAGTTACTGATGCAGTGTAGGGGAGTCTTTAGCTGTGGGAGGTTCAAACCAACATTCTTCGGAAGCTCGAGTTTCAAGTCGGTGTGACCCCTTTGGTGTGGTCATTGATAAATAATGATAAACAACATTTTCAAACCTCCTCCTCCCATCCCATCCATAGCCTCCCTCCCGCCTCAGCAAGTCAAACTGACAGTGCTCACCCGGTTGGCATCTCAATAAAGCGTCTTGGGCTAACCAGCTGTCGCTCAGGGCAGATGGCACGAAAAAAGGAATATTCCGGAAACAGGAATATTCCGGAAACGGGAACAGCATGTCCCCCTCCATCTGTTTCGCGCAGATAGCTGGCCTTTCCCAGCCTTACTCAGCACGTTTCCTCTGTCTCTCTTACCCAAAAGCATTGGTATTTTTGATAGCGGAAGATTTTTTTAGCTGGTTTGATCTTTTTTTGTAGTTTATGTTATTATTATTCGTCTTGTTTTACTAGTTATTGTTTTTCACGTCATAAGCCTCTTCGATGATCTTTTTTCTATCATGTCCCCTTTTCGCCAATTATATCCTATCATCTTTATATAATTGACATATTTTACTTGTATAGAATTAAGCCTTTTCCAGTTTAGCAATGAATAAAATCGCCCACAATCTTCTTTCCCACGAGAACGTGAAAAATAGCGTACGGGATGGATTACTTGAATCGAGTTTGTAAATAAATAAGATTTATAATACAAATATTTTCGTCTCATCTTTGAAGAATTTAGTTTAGTTGCGCTCTGTGCTTTATACGGTTTCTCATTACAGCTGTATCACTTTGTTATATACACAACACACAGACATCAATATATATATTATATATATATAATAATATATTTTATATATATATATATATATATATATATATATATATATATATATATATATATATAATAATGACAACATATTTACCTGTAAAATGTATTTCTTATGAAGCGCAGACCAAAACCACAAACACACTCACACACATATGAATATATATATATATATATTAATATATATATATATATATATATATATATATATATATATATATATATATATATATATATATATATATATACATATATATTATATATCTATATATACACACACTTGAGACCAAAGCCAATTATTGAAACTATTTCTGATTTAGTTAAATGACATATTACTAATAAGTTCCTTTTTCCTATGAAGCATTGGCAATATGCAAACCGAAATCTAAGGCTATGATATATATGTAAAAAAAAAAAGCAGCCATTAGAGCAACAAGTCTGTCGTGCCTGTACCTTCATGTCATGTTAACCTTATAGCCCGGAACCGAGCGCTTTCATGATTAATTCATGGCTGGCGTGCAGATCAATCAGGTTTGCAGCCTGCGTGTGCAAATAGCGGAGACCTTAGTCTGCATTATCGCATGCACTGATTCCTTAAGAATCGTTCTCATTCCAAGTTAATGATGGAAGGGAAACGCTCGAATTCCCAATTAAACTTTCAAATGAGATAGTTAGGAGATGGATGTAGTATCGAGGTTGACACGTATCGTGAATGATTAACGTTAGGAATTCTGAAACTATGTTAAAATCTGCTCTAGGGCCGATAAACATAAAGATTAAACTTTCAAAAATTATGATATTTAAAACTTATTTTCGTTGTATGCAAAATATGATCGGTTACGTGGAAACGCGATTCATATGTACGTGATAAATATTCAGTCAGAGAGAGAGAGAGAGAGAGAGAGAGAGAGAGAGAGAGGTGCGCAGGAACTTTTATGGAAATTCTTGTGGGTAGAATCAACCCTTTGTGGGTAAAGGATTACCCCGTCAAATCCCTTGGCTCTCTTCTCGCGTCTCTCTCTCTCCTCTCTCTCTCTCTCTCTCTGTCTGCTGGGTCTCTCTCTCTCTCGGGCTCATCCTCTTCTCTCCACCTCAGCAGCCAGCCACACGGCACTAGACTAACAAATAGGTACTTAATTCACGGCTTAGGTCAACAGAGACATATTTGGTTTTTAGGGCGTACCGTCACACATGTCCCTCCTCCTCCTCCTCCTCCTCCTCCTCCTCCTCCTCCTCCTCGCTTGGTACCAGAAATGGTCGTCCAGTAGTGACCTTAAATCTGTAACACTGAACTATGTTGCTTGGGAAGAGAGAGAGAGAGAGAGAGAGAGAGAGAGAGAGAGAGAGAGAGAGAGGGGGGGCCAGATGGAGACGCTAAAAGGATATTAGACAATACAGAAAAAATCTAAATTTGTTCTTTTTTATTTTACTTTTTTCTTTCTTCTGAAAGAAAAGTGGTATCTATAGTATAACTTTTTTTTAAACCTAATTTTCCGTAGATCGTAGATCAATTCTATATAAGGAACCGTCTGATTTAATTATATTTTGATGAATGTCAGGTATTGGATTAGCGGCACAGCTGGGCTTCTGGGTAACTAGATTATCATCGATAGGGTTACCTGCAAGATGTTTCACGCTGGTAAAAGATGCCATGTTCGTATGTGTAAAATGGAACTAGATTTTATACACACACAGGCTCATTCGCTACCTTAAACTATTAAAAACAACTTGGGTATACCGTTAGAATATAGTTTTAAGACTGAGATTTACGAGGACTGGTATTAAATTTAGTTTTACCTGTAGAGCAGCGTTAACGCTAGAAAATAATCTCATTTATCCTTGCCTTTATGATTGCCGTTCATAACCCTTAATCAAAGTGATATTAACAAAGATAAGGATGATGATTTTTACTCCACAGTGATTACGTAATCTCTATTCATTCACTAGAAACGTGCGTCTCTGTCCAATCTTCCTCTCTTATTCTTCTCTCCTCGTCCGCTAATTCCCCGAAGTTGGGAATTAATTGATAAAAGAAGGAATACTTAACGAGGATTCAGACTGCCTTTTTGCATCATGGCACTGATTAAATTACTGCTGTTTAATGCGGTAATTTGCTGCCTTCCGCGAGCAGCGCGGATAACACAGGTCCGAGAAGCAGAGTAAGCGTGGGTGGGAATTTTATTTACATTTCCAAGAATTTGCATAATTTTGTCGCATTCTAAGGAAATCTAGAAACTATAACAACTTAGTCCCTGTAGATGCATATTTTGTCCTCTGATGGAAATTACGAAATTATCTGAAGCGTATTTCGTCATTTTCAACAGTCTGAGCATCAAAAACAACTATAATTCTGAATTCATATTACCATTTCATACATTGTACTGAAGAGGACTGTTCATTTTTATTATTATTATTATTATTATTATTATTATTATTATTATTATTATTATTATTATTATATAATAATAATAATAATAAAATAATAATAATAATAATAATAATAATAATAATTAATAATAATAATTAATTAATATTATTATTATTATTATTATTATTATTATTATTATTCATATTATTATTATTATTATTGTTATTGACTGTTACTGCTGCTTCAGCAGCATTAATCTTGTAGAGGTTTTTCTTTATCTTTCTTTATAGCGGTTTTTTTTGTTTTTTTTTTTCGTTGCTGTTTAGGTAGGAGAGTCGTTCTCAGACATTACTCATGATACGAGAATGGTAAATGAAATCTGGGTGGTATCTACCGTAGGGTTTATCTGAATCTCTTCATAATTAGTATAATAGAATTGCTTATCTTAGGTAATTCTAGTTGTAATTGTTATCGCGATATTTCATCTGGTTCTCCGGACATATTATTATTATTATTATTATTGGTTGTTGTTTTTTATATTACAATCCACAGGCCTTGAAAATGAGACACAATAAAGATGCTCCATATTATTGTCGCTCCTTTGTTTATTTTTTTATTCGACTGTGGTTCCGTTCAACAATCTTATTATTATTATTATTATTATTATTATTATTATATTATTATTATTATTATTATTATTATTATTATTATTATTATTATTATTATTATTATGATCAAAGCATAAAAAGACGACCCTAATTCTGAAGCCTTATTAGAATTTCATACATTTAACTGAAGATTACCCATTATTATTATTATTATTATTATTATTATTATTATTTTATTATTATTATTATTATTATTATTATTATTATTATTATTATTGCATCAGCTGCATTCAACTTGTAAAATAGTCTTCTCTACTTTTCTAATAATAGCTTTCTCTCTGCTACTACAACTGGCGAGTATTGCGCCGATATTACTCATCAGGAGGAGTCAATTTCGGGGATATTGCTTAAAATTTATTTATTTGTCACAGTAAAAGAACAAATAGGTTAAAACATTAGTACATCTAGTGGCCAACGTTTCTCTCGGTATCATCCGAGCATGATCACGACAGTGGATCGGAGTAGACTGTAGATGTTGTCGGAATCTCCTCAAAATATAGTAGCATGTCAGCACGGGGTCAACCGCTTTCTGGGTTTTCATTGGCTGGTGGCGCAATGCGTTCCTGCTATTGGCTGGAGGAAGTTTTCTTCAAGACACTTCTGGTCGTTGAAGGTCGCGTTGTTGCAGCCTAGCAGACCGTCGAGGCTGGGGCATGACTTCCCTGGGTGTTGCGTCACGACGGCTCGCATTGTCATTGGCTGCTGGGCTGCTTGTGTCATCTGGTATTCCTTGATTGGGGGTGTCGCTCTGTTTGGTATTAATTATACTATTATTTATATTCATGGGTCTTCTTAAGTTGGTGAGGAGAAAAGCACTTACTGTGTCGTATTTGATGAGGGCTTTTCTTGTTGTATGAGGAGCCCTCCCTATTGTCTTAGTAATCTTGATAATACCGTCGCGGGAGATCGCTTCCTGGTGTGCTGTCAAGGTATGGTTTTTAATTGCCCCTTCTTGTGCGGGGCAAGAAATCCTTTTGGACAGTTTCATAGAAGTCATACCAACGTAAGAGCCGGGACATCCACGGACGGGGCATGAGAATTGGTAGACTACATTTGACTGTTTCAAGAGGTCTCTTGCAGGGGGGGTCGGGTTGTTCTTCATGATAAGGTCGCGGGTACGTCGATTTTGGTAATAAATCACGAGTTCGAGTTCTTTGTTTTCTTCGGTGGGGGTCACATTCTCTCTGATTATTTTTCTTAATGCATCCTCGTCCTCACGGTGACGTGTGTGCATTCTGGCTTTGTAAAACAGCTTGATCTTCTCATGGGGGTGGGGCTCCTCTTACGAAAAGAGAAGCCCCCATTAAATACGACACAGGAAGTGCTTTGCCTCCCCACCAACTTAAGAAGACCAATGAATATAAATAATAGTATAATCGATACCAGACCAAGCGACACCCCCAATCAAGGAATACCAGATGAGACAAGCAGTCCAGCAGCCAATGACAATGCGAGCCGTCGTGACGCAACACCCAGAGAAGTCATGCTCCAGCCTCGACGGTCTGCTAGGCTGCAACAACGCGACCTTCAACGACCAGAAGTGTCTTGAAGAAAACTTCCTCCAGCCAATAGCAGGAACGCATTGCTCCACCAGCCAATGAAAACCTAGAAAGCGGATGACCACGTGCTGACATGCTACTATATATTGAGGAGATTCCGACAACATCTACAGTCTGCTCCGATCCACTGCTGTGATCATGCTCGGATGATACCGAGAGAAACGTTGGCCACTATATGTACTTATGTTTTAATCTATTTGTTCTTTTACTGTGACAAATAAATAAATTTTAAGCAATATCCCCGAAATTGACTCCTCCTGATGAGTAATATCGGCGCAATACTCGCCAGTTGCAGTAGCAGAGAGAAAGCTATTATTAGAAAAATAGAGAAGACTATTTACAAGTTGAATGCAGCTGATGCAGCAATATCTTTCAATAAGACTTGTTTGAAAGAGGGTCTCCTTCCAATATATTATTATTATTATTTTGGAAGGAGAACCCTCTTTCAAACAAGTCTTATTGAAAGATATTGCTGCATCAGCTGCATTCAACTTGTAAAATAGTCTTCTCTATTTTTCTAATAATAGCTTTCTCTCTGCTATTACAACTGGCGAGTAATACGCCGATATTACTCATCAGGAGCAGTCAATTTCAGGGATAATTGTCACAAATTTATTTATTTGTTACAGTAAATGAACAAATAGGTCAAAATATAAGTTAATATATTGGCCAACGTTTCTCTCGGTATCATCCGAGTATGATCACGGCAGTGGATCGAGCAGACTGTTGTTGCTTTCAAGATCTACTCAATATATAGCGGCAGGTCAGCAGGGTTCAACCGCTAGCTGCGTTTTCATTGGCCGGTGGCGCAATGCGCTCCCGCCATTGGTTGAACGAAGTTTTCTTCAAGACGCTTCTCGTCGTTGAAGGTCGCGAAGTTGCAGCCTAGCAGACCATCGAGGCTGGGGGAAGGCTTCCCTGGGCGTTGTGTCACGACGGGTCGCGATGTCATTGGCTGCTGGGCTGCTCGTCTCATCTGGTATTCTTAGATCGGGGGTGTCGCTCGGTCTGGTATTAACTTGGTATTTATACACATAGGTTTCCTTAAGTTGGTGGGGAGGAGAGCACTTCCTGCGTCGTATTCAATGAGGGCTTCTCTTGCTGTATGAGGAGTGCCTCGAAGAGTCGCAAGCGTCGCTGGTCAGGAGCCCTCCCTATTATCTTTATATTCTTGATAATACCGTCGCGGAGATAGCTTCCTGGTGTGCTGTCATGATATGGTTTTTAATCGCTCCTTCTTGTACGTGCAGGAAATCCTCTTGGACAGTCTCATAGAAGTCATACCAACGTTAAGAGCCGGGACAGTCCACGGACGGGGCATAAGAAGGTTGGTAGACTACATTCGACTGTTTCAAGAGGTCTCTTGCTGGGGGGGGTCGGGTTGTTCTTCATAATAAGGTCCCGGTTGAACCCCTGCTGACCTGCCGCTATATATTGAGTAGATCTTGACAGCAACAACAGTCTGCTATGATCCACTGCCGTGATCATACTCGGATGATACCGAGAGAAACGTTGGCCAATATATTAACTTATATTTTGACCTATTTGTTCATTTACTGTAACAAATAAATAAATTTGTGACAATTATCCCTGAAATTGACTGCTCCTGATGATAATATCGGCGCAATACTCGCCAGTTGTATAGCAGAGAGAAAGCTATTATTAGAAAATAGAGAAGACTATTTACAAGTTTGAATGCAGTGATGCAGCAATATCTTTTCAATAAGACTTATTATTATTATTATTATTTTTTTTTTTTTTTTTTGCTCTATCACAGTCCTCCAATTCGACTGGGTGGTAATTTATAGTGTGGGGTTCCGGGTTGCATCCTGCTCCTTAGGAGTCATCACTCTTCTTACTATGTGTGCCGTTTCTCCCAGGATCACACTCTTCTCCTGCATGAGTCCTGGAGCTACTTCAGCCTCTAGTTTTTCTAGATTCCTTTTCAGGGATCTTGGGATCGTGCCTAGTGCTCCTATGATTATGGGTACGATTTCCACTGGCATATCCCATATCCTTCTTATTTCTATTTTCAGATCTTGATACTTTATCCATCCCTCTCTCTTTCTCTTCAACTCTGGTGTCCCATGGTATTGCGACATCAATGAGTGATACTTTCTTCTTGACTTTGTCAATCAACGTCACGTCTGGTCTGTTTGCACGTATCACCCTATCCGTTCTGATACCATAGTCCAGAGGATCTTTGCCTGATCGTTTTCTATCACTCCCTCAGGTTGGTGCTCGTACCACTTATTACTGCAAGGTAGCTGATGTTTCTTGCACAGGCTCCAGTGGAGGGCTTTTTGCCACTGAATCATGCCTCTTTTTGTACTGGTTCTGTGCAAGTGCCGGGCATTCACTTGCTATGTGGTTTATGGTTTCATTTTTTCGTATTGCACTTCCTACATATGGGAGAGATGTTATTTCCGTCTATCGTATTTTGAACATATCTGGTTCTTAGGGCCTGTTCTTGTGCCGCTGTTATCATTCCTTCAGTTTCCTTCTTTAGCTCTCCCTCTGTAGCCATTGCCAATTGCCATCGCTGGCTAGTTCTTTAGTCTGTCTCATGTATTGTCCGTGCATTGGTTTGTTGTGCCAGTCCTCTGTTCTTTCTGTCTTTCTCCTGTCTCTGTATATTTCTGGGATCTCGTCTACTTTTTATTAGTCCTTCTTCCCATGCACTCTTTAGCCACTCGTCTTCACTGGTTTTCAGATTATTGCCCCAGTGCTCTGTTTTCGATGTTAACGCAGTCCTCTATACTTAGTAGTCCTCTCCCTCCTTCCTTTCGTGTTATGTATAGTCTGTCCGTATTTGCTCTGGGTGTAGTGCTTTGTGTATTGTCATATGTTTCCTGGTTTTCTGATCTATGCTGCGGAGTTCTGCCTTCGTCCATTCCATATTCCTGCGCTGTATCTGATTACTGGCACTGCCCATGTGTTTATGGCTTTTATCATATTTCCGCCGTTGAGTTTTGACTTGAGTATCGCCTTGAGTCTCTGCATATATTCTTTCCTGATCGTGTCCTTCATCTCTTGGTGTTTTATTATTATTATTATTATTATTATTATTATTATTATTATTATTATTATTATTATTTCCTGATTCTTATTTTTTCTCTATGCTAAATAAACCTATATCCCTTTTATTCTTGCAACCCTTCTCGTCCACCTCTCATCATCCCGTAATTTCCTGATCCCGCCTGAGTTAATGCTACAAAAAAAAAAGGGTAATAATAATAATAATGCACTTGCTTTAGAACCAGACCATCCTCACATCACGGCGCGGATTAAATTACTGCAGTATAATACCGTAATTTGCGTTACGCGGATTAAAAAAAATAAAAGACGAGTCCGAAGATCCATTATATATTCATAATTTTAAAGGAAATGGGACGGGAGAGGATATCCTGGATATTGTATTTACATCCATTTGCATAATTTTGTCATATTCCTGCAGCGCAGTGCAGATGCAAGCGTTTTGTATCCGCTTACAGAAATTTTTTTTTTTATGCTGTGGTCCTGTAGGCGTTCGCATTTGAATATCCAGTTCTGTATGCATGAAAGATATCATTTCTCTATCTCGGTTCGAGTGTTATTCATTTTAGTGTCATGGTGTTCTTTGCTTGGCAATTAATGCAAGGTTAAGGCCGCCGCGTTTAGTGGTGAAAGAATCGAGATGTATACCGTAGCCTTCATGGAATTATGACAAAACCAACATGAATAAGAACTTGTGTATTGATTCTCATCTCAGGAAAATGAACGACCTCAAAATATCAGCTTTTTCATTACTCGTGCAATGATTAAGGTCCAGTAATGCATATCCGTGAGAGATATAGCTACAATAATGTTCTTGTATTCGTAAAAGAAATATGGGGGACTTTGAGAAATGAGGCGACTAATTATTAAGTTGCGGAAGGGTGTTTTAAATAGGTACAGTCGCTTCTCTTTTTTAATATATTTCGCTTACTCATGTTGTATATGGGAGGGCCTTTAAGGGTTGAAGGCATATTTTATCTCTTCCAGAAAGCTGTTGGACGTTGTTCACCATGAAGTCACTATATAGTTGGGAAATATCTTTGAATTACGTTATTATGGCAACGACAATGTTTTACTGATGTAACCTTTTCATTTACAACAAAATCGCAATTTCAATGAAATCTAAGCACCTGTCAGATTTGAAGGTATATTCAACAGTTCTCACGAGTGCATTCAGTTACTCTGTGAACGAAATTGAATAATCGTACTAATTTAAACAAATATAATCAGTTAATTTACGAACAAAATATAATCATTGTTTCTTGCCGATTTCGCCTAAAGACTACAGGAAATCCTATTCCCTTCACGAAAATTCCTACTGGAAGGAACTGCAAAGTGCTCCTTTTCCTGGCGCCTTCACTCATTTACTCGAAGGGAAATCGAAAAGTGTCTTCTCTCGCTAAGTAAATAGCCCTAATTATAGGGGGAAGTTAGTCCGGGGAAGAACACCGCACTGAATTTTGAAATGAAAGGCAACTGATTCGGGCTAATATTATAAGGTCGAAAAAGCGACGAGGGAGACGCCGCGGTAAGAGTAGCAATATCAATAGAGAGGCGAAGGAATATATTTCAAATTGAATTGAAATGAGCACATTCAAGCGAGATGCAGGACGCGCCGGCAGCTTGGGGTTTGAATGAATAATTAACGACGGGAAAAAATAAAAGGGGGAATATAAATAAAATAAATAAATATGATTTAAAAAAGGGGATGGGTGGAGAGTATTGCGAAGACGAGGGTAGAATAATCCTTAATTGAGAGAGAGAGAGAGAGAGGGAGAGAGAGAGAGAGAGAGAGAGAGAGAGAGAGAGAGAGAGAGAGAAACCAGGAGGGAATGTTTCTCTTACTAAGTTCTTGCAAATTATTACTTCATCTCTTTCCTTGTCACTCGTACCTAATAATTCACTAACAAAATCTCCGTGCGCATTGGATAAATTGCGTTAACTCTAAGTATCCAAGAGTCTTGTAATACTATCTATGATACTAGTTTGTAAGCGCTGTGTTCCAGTGATCAACAATACCCATTACAATAGGTTTTCTAGATTTAATGTACAGATACTATATATATATATATATATATATATATATATATATATATATATATATATTATATATATATATATACACACATCTTATCCAACGGGTCATGCAAAAAAAATTGGTAAAATGCTTACAGAACCTTTTAGTCTTGAGATATATATATATATATATATATATATATATATATATATATATATATATATATATATATATATATTCATTGAATAGAATGGCTTTTTCACTGTTAACCAGCTTTTTTGAAATTGCTTCATATTTTCTAATTATTTTCTTTACTTCATTGTTCAGGTTACTAATGGACACATAATGGGGTTTCTTTCCATTTAACTCCTAGTATTTTTTAGCAAAAACTGCGAACAGCTGTTTCGTCAACCTATACGTATTGACGTTATCAAGCGTACTGATACAAATATGAGCCTACATGCGTTTTGTGACGTCATGAGGACGGAAAGGTAGTACAATTGCCAGATACCTAGTTTTAAGTATTTACAAAAGACTATAGTGAAACATAAAATAAGACATATAAATAAATATGTTAACAACAGAAATTATATAAAAAGTTGAAAGTAAGTTATTATATACACATTATACATAAATATATATTAATTACATATATGTTTAATTTACTGAAAGTCAGTGTAATTAATATATATTTATGTATAATGTGTATATAATAACTTACTTTCAACTTTTTATATAATTTCTGTTGTTAACATATTTATTTATTTGTCTTATTTTATGTTTCACTATAGTCTTTTGTAAATACTTAAACTAGGTATCTGGCAATTGTACTACCTTTCCGTCCTCATGACGTCACAAACGCATGTAAGGCTCATATTTGTATCAGTACGCTTGATAACGTCAATACGTATAGGTTGACGAAAACAGCTGTCGCGTTTTTGTAAAAATACTGGGGAGTAAATGGAAGAACCCCATTATGTGTCCATTAGTAACCTGAACAATGAAGTAAAGAAAATAATTAGAAAATATGAAGCAATTTCAAAAAAGCTGGTTAACAGTGAAAAAGCCATTCTATTCAATGAATGTTGTATCCGTGAAAAAATTGTGCCCCTAGGAGTATTTATATATATATATATATATATATATATATATATATATATATATATATATATATATATATATATCCTATATATATATATATACCTACTTATATATATTCTTATTATACATACATACATATATATATACTATATATATACTTTATATATATCTATATTATATATATATATATATATTATGAATATATATATATAATATACATATATATATTCTCAAGACTAAAAAAGGTTTCTGTAAGCATTTTACCAATTTTTTTTGTATGACCCGTTGGATAAGAGTATACAGACAGAAATACTTCTGTAAGTTTCCCTGTTCATTAAAAAAATCTCTCTTTGCTATATTTGCTGATTCCACAATTCCCAATCATCGGGTCTTTCTTGTTTATATATCCCTCAATTTCGTCATGCTTGGTGTCATTGCATTACATCTAAGATTATCTTTTCGTTCATTCCTTGATTCCGTCAAAGTCTGTCGCTTTACGTCACTTAAAAACTATGAATTAATGTGTAAATATTTTATGTACGTTTTTAGCAACTACCCTTGGCTTTCGTCTGTATTTGTTTCCCATGGTCTCATTTAGTATGAAAGTTTTCCAACGTGTTAAACCACATCACGGTGCTGTTTCTGACACATTTATTAAATCCCTGATGTTAATTCAGTTCTCGGTGAGTTTCAGTCTTATTGCCGGGTTCTTTTCTGAACTCCAGTTTTGGCAAAGATAAATTTTCATTAAATAGTATATTCCCCTCATCATTATTTTTCCATAATAACTATTAAAACCGATACTAAAGGAACGTTCTTGCTAATATGGCACGACAATATTCATATATGAGAGCAAAACTGCTAACGTTCGTGAACACTGGCAGAGAGTTTTACAAATCCTGTAACAGGGCAAATAATCTCTCTCTCTGAAGCAGCGTCCAAACACAGATCATTCCCTATCATGTAGT
>NC_061103.1:3710945-3713445 GCF_015104395.2 Macrobrachium nipponense | reverse complement strand
GTCTCCCTTTTAATGTCGTCGATAGACGAGTTAATGTCTCGGAATAAATCCGACCAACAGTTTTATGAGAAAATGATGCGACGTATTTTTTTCCTTTTTTTAAAACCATTAAATCATTCCTGCGTTATCTCTCATCCTTTTCACAATGGAATATCCCATCCCAGCGGTTGATAAGGATGACGAGTTTCCATCTCTCTCTCTCTCTCTCTCTCTCTCTCTCTCTCTCTCTCTCTCTCTCTCTCTCAGTTCCGCGGGAAAGGTTGAAAGCCTCCGTAAATGACATAAATAGATGTTAGATTAACAACCATTTACGAATAAGATATGCTAGAATTAATAGGGTAAATCTATCGTGAAAGTTAAATCTAAATCGCACATTACTTTATCACTGTTCTTCAGGTGGCTGAATTATTTATGTAAACAGAATATAATGGACTGTAAGTAATGGGTTCCTATAATATTTTCTTCTGTGGGGATGGTAAGGAAAGGATATGTGTATATTAAAACTCTGCCCCAAAACCTCTCGAAAAGGATAAAAGCGACATAGCACACAGCGCCTTCAGACAGGCAATGTTCCCCATCCTTGGATATTGAGACTCGTATCATATCAGGCTAAGATGAGAAAACTCTTTGATTTCGTCATTATTGAAGCAACACTCGATAACATCGACCAAGCATCCTCCAGCTTGTGTGTTTGTGTGTGTGTGTGTGTGTTTCCCATTCCAGCCGCCTCAAGAACAGCTTTGTGGTAACAGAGACAATGGAGCCAGCGAAGGCATAACACTTTTCGGTGTTTGCCTTTCATCGTGTTAGGTTCCCAAGGATCTTGACAGGGGAATGTCTGTTGTGCCTCAGAAAGCTCAGGTTGAGCTTCTTTTGAGCTCTCGTCTTTTATATACTAGGTGTCGTGTTATGGTTTATTATAGTGTCGTAGAAAAAGGTGTGAATTTTAATTAAGAGATAATATAGTATATATATATATATATATATATATATATATATATATATATATATATTCCAAGTATAAAAGGCCCATTAAAACACTCTGGTTCAAAGCTAAGGGCTATATTTCGGTGGACTAACTCCCACCCTTATCACTACCTGATAAGGGTGGGAGTTAGTCCACAGATTGCAGTCCCTAGCTTTAAACCAGAAAGTTTTAAAGGGCCTTTTATAATTGAAACTTATTCTGTTTTAAACAGAATTATATATATATATATATATATATATATATATATATATATATATATGGGATTCGCATATGATTTATCATCAAGAGTGTCTCTCTCTCTCTCTCTCTCTCTCTCTCTCTCTCTCTCTCTCTCTCTCTCTCTCTCTCTCCTGTGTGTGTGTGTGTCTTTTAGTCCTTTGATATTTACACATGAAGTGAAACAGAATAATGGAAATTTTTACCGAAAACGTTTATCCAAAAATGTTAACGAAAACGTTTAGCCACATTTCATTCTTTAACAAATTGTTTTTTTAAAGGGAAATGAGAGCATTGTAGAATTCCCATTTAATCTAAACCTGCATTGTATCAAATAATGTTTGAATAAAGGGAAGCGGATATCTTCCTCTGAGTTATGGTCGGCAAAGGTATTTTTCATTGCTCGAAAATAAACTTTGTATCTGGGCCATAAACATGACATCGGTAATACGGAAATCTCCAACATTATTATCTGTATATATTTTGGGTTTACTATACACCAAAGAAGAAAACGTATAGTTTATTCTTATTTTTTAATGAAAATGTATATTGAAAATGTATATATATATATATTATATATTATATATATATATATATATATATATATATATATATATATATATATACTCACACACACGCATACACGCACGTGTTTTCACAGCCGCACATTGGCTTCTACCACAGAGAGAGAGAGAGAGAGAGAGAGAGATACTTCCAGACCTGATAACTGAATAACATCGAAGTCCGTAGATGCTTTACTTGTGTCCCACGTATATTCTTTACAAAACAAATATAATTATGTTTAGGTTAAGGAAGACAAAGAATAAGGATATTCTTAATATTCCTCCAAATTCATCCGCGCGCTGTGTGCAATAAATAAAAAAATGGGAGCGATTGTCAGTTATTAGAATTTTTTTTTTCATCTTCTTGAAGAGAAATCCCCTTTATATCATCCGCGCGAAGACCTGAGTATAGAAGCAATTTGTACAGAGAGCAAGGCTCCTCCTGACATTGTTCCACCCCCCTCCCCCCCCTCCCTCCCTCCCTCACTATCTCCCTCACCCTCGCTAACGAGGTATTTTACCTCCGAGGCAATATATTCGCTTTATTGGGCTTTTATGTCCAAGAGGAGAAGAATGGAGACGGGAGCGGTGCTTGTTTTCCCTTGATAGATTCCCTCTTGCAAGCACAAATAGGATTTGGGGGAATCGCGAAATGTCCTCTCTGTGTTTTTGTTGTCCTCTCTTTTTCGCTCCCAGGCAGCTTGCTTGCTTGCTTGCTTGCTCGCTCGCTTCT
>NC_061103.1:3693445-3695945 GCF_015104395.2 Macrobrachium nipponense | reverse complement strand
CGTTCTCGTTTGCACAGCAAATATATCCGTGGTTATTTGAAGCCCTAAAAAGGACAATTGGGTTTGGCAACTGTTCACGTAACCGGAGTTATGCCTATGATGCAGGACGAAATCATTCTCTCTCTCTCTCTCGGATTTTCAGGGGAGGAAATTCGTTGCTGTTCTTTTGCTGAAGAAAGAGAGAGAGAGAGAGAGAGAGAGAGAGAGAGAGAGAGAGAGAGACGAGAGTGGATGAGAGAGGAATAGAGAGAGAGAGAGAGAGAGAGAGAGAGTATTTGTATTGCTTCATTGATATAGTAATTTATCTGAGGCAGGGTAAATATTCGTCATGATATATCTAAAATTTAAGGAAAGTTATTCTTATAGTTCCTTAGAAAGTATATTGCAATAGTTATTGTATAATGCAATATATACTTCCATATAATTCATAGTGACTGTATAATGGAATACATACTTCCACATAATTCATATTGACTGTATAATGAAATATATATTTCCACATAATTCATAATGATTGTATAATGAAATATATAAATGCACATAATTAATTCGGTGTAAAAAAATGTATCTTTTAATGTCCTAAGACTGTATTAATTCGTGCCTTATTTGAAAAATGTCCCGGTTTCATTTAAGGCATTTTATGAATATGTACATATTTCATGTATATGTAATGAGCATATTTGATTTTTTTTACAGAAACGGTAGCAGGAAGGAGGGGAGGCATATCAAGAAAGGTAAGACTGATTATTTGAAAGTAGCATTGACACGGAAGCCATAGATGTCAAGGAAATCTTAAATATATATATATATATATATATATATATATATATATATATATATATATATATATATATATATAATATATTATATATCGTAGAATAGGAGGGTTAATCAAACCGGTACAGAGCTTTCTGTTTAGTAACATGAAGCAGATGATGTCAAAAAATGTTTTATTATATAGGTAGGTCATCCACCTTCCTTCCCTGGAAGTATCCCTTGCGATGGGATAAGTATAATATATATGTGTGTACGTGTGTGTGTGTTTATGACAGCATTATAATCTCGTTTTCACGTGATCTCTATGAATGATGCAACAGCTAATTAAATGAGAGATTCGAACTTATGTCTCAAGATGGTTTCAGTGGAAACTGTTTGATATTGCGTAATTTCCCTTCATTTTTTTTTTAAATTCCAGTTTAAAATAACTTAGGTACCAAAAGGGGTTAAGGAATGATAAAAATAAGAATTAGGTAGTTGAAAAATTGAAATTCGCTATTTCTTTGTTGGCAAAGTGCGCGAAAATATTTGAAGGTTTTGCGAATTTGTTTCAAAGTACTACGTTCGTTTAAAAATGTCAAATGCGCCCTAAACATAGATTCACTGTAATTCAATATATGTTGAAAAATCCTCTCTCTCTCTCTCTCTCTCTCTCTCTCTCTCTCTCTCTCTCTCTCATGTCAGATGGCTTTGTATATAAACAAGTATAGACCTTTCGGAGAATTTTTCATTAATCGTCCACATAACTAAATGACAATAGAATACTCAAAATGAATATAAAACCTTTGAGGCCCGTCCATATTCCATATATATAAGTACTACACACCAACCCACTGATAGCATTTAACCTTTGACATTATAATTGTGGACAAGGCCCAACGGAACTAAACGCAGAGGGAAGTAGGTTTGCAAAGTTGATCTGAAGAGCTGGAGGCTGGATACCTGATACGAGAGAGAGAGGAGAGGGATCAACTGCCACCCGCCCTCCCCCCAGGGAGAAGGTGGAAATATCCAGCATCAGTTTTCCTGGAGTGGAATATTGGATCCTCTCTGATTGATGCTTTGATAGAATATTGACAGGGATGTATTATTGTCATTTTGATCTGACGAACTACTATGCCGTTTGATTAGGAAATTATAATAGATAATATTCATTTGAAATCGATGAATCTACGTTATACACTCCTGGCTACACCCTTTGAAAATAAAGTTATGGATCATTCATTTGTCATAGATAAATCCAGTTTATACTCTCCTAGCTATACCCTTTGAAAATGAAGTTATAGGTAATTTATTTGCCATAGATAAATCAATATTATACTCGCTCAGTTATACCCTTTGAAAATGAAGTTATAGATCATTCACTTGCCATAGATAAATCAATATTATACTCGCCCAGTTGTACCCTTTGAAAATGAAGTAATAGATAATTCATTTGTAATGGATAAATCTATTTCATGCTCTCCCTCCCAGGCCAGTATCTATATTTTCATTGCTGCATTCTTTTCATATAACAGCGTTGATGACCTAAGTTGTTGGGACGCCATGGTACTTTTTTTGCATCAGTCAATCAATCAATCTTTTCATATAAGTTGGTTCAGTTACTTTACGTTCCTATATATCGTTACAGTGTACAATTATTTTAACACGATTAGAATTAATATGATGGTAGTTATCCGTAACATGAAGGAAAATTGTGTTCTTTTTCAAACCATTTCTTATA
>NC_061103.1:3670945-3688445 GCF_015104395.2 Macrobrachium nipponense | reverse complement strand
ACCTCTTAAAAACATCATATACTTTTTTTAATGTGATCTTCCCAGGTTTCTCCAACAATAATAATGTCATCTAAATAAACAAATACACCTTCGAAATCCTTCAAGATATAATTCATCTGACGTTGGAATGTCAGAGGTGCATTACATAAACCAAATGGCATTACCTTATAATTATAAAGTCCATGGGGTGTAACAAATGCAGCAATATCCCTGCTGTTTTTTGTCTAACTCAATTTGATAGTATCCTTTCAATAAATCAATTTTACTTAAAAAAGGAAACTTTGCTACATTATCAATTATATCTTCTACTCTGGGCATAGATATGAATCTTTTATAATCACTTATTTAACTTTCGATAGTCTGTACACATTCTTGCACTTCCGTCAGGTTTGACGACTAGAATACATGGGCTAGCCCATTCACTATGGCTTTCCTCTGCTAGTCCGTGTTTCAGTAAATAAGCAACTTCGTCTTTAACTGTTGTTGTTGCCTCGGCGACATTCTGTATGGACGCTGACTTATTGGCGTCTCTGCTCTCAACCTGATTTTATGCTGTACTCCTTTTATCCTTTTAGGATGGTCTGAAAATAGATCTGAAAAGTTTTGAATTAGCACTTGTTTAAAATCATGCTGCTGTTCATCAGATAAATGAATACATAACTTCCTAAATTTTTCATCATCACTCAAATAATCTGTATTTTTTAATCTAAGTTCAATTTCTTCTTCAACGTCTTTTCATCATCCTCTTTTGCAATTGACAACACTCCACTGGATTCGTTATACTTCTTTAATTTGTTAATATGGAAAGTTTTTTAACTTTCCTCCGTCTCCTGTAGGAAATTGAATTCGATAATTAACATCACTTACTTTTTCCTTCACCGTGCATGGTCCTATATATCTTCTGGTTAAAAACCTTACCAGCTGTAGGGAAGATACACTAGAACCTTATCTCCTATGTCGAGTTCACGTTTTGCAGCCTTTTTGTCGTAATTTCTTTTCATCTCTTCTTGTACTACTTTAAGATTCTCATGTGCTACTTTCCATATTTTCTTTATTTTTTCCTTCATTTCTTGTAACGTGCTAGAATCCTTCTCATCTGAAATCAACTGATTCTTTATCACTCCATGGGTGACCTTACCTGATGGACATATACTAACTGAAAAGGAGAATAACCCAACGATGACTGTACGCTATCACGAACGGCAAATAGCAACATTGGTATGTAGACATCCCATTCCTTTTCATTTTCACAACAGTACGTGCGAAGCATGGTTTTGAAGGTTCGATGAAATCGTTCGACCACTCCTTGGCTCTGTGGGTGATAAGGAGACGATAAACAATGCTTAATATTCTGACAGGCTAAAAATGAGGTAAACTTTCTAGACGTAAAGTTGGTTCCTACCAGCGAGAAGAACTTGTTAAGCGCTTCAATTATCTTATCAGCACTCACAGTTCTTAAAGGAATAGCCTCTGGAAATCTGGTAGCACTACACATAATTGTCAGCAAATACTCGTTACCTTTGCTAGACCTAGGCAGAGGTCCTACACAATCCAAACCAGTTTTCTCAAAGGTTCTCCTGGAACTTCAATGGGTTGCAATGGCATCACCTTAGGGTCATGTTTGGAGCTTTTTACCTACTTTTTGACATAAATCACAATTTTACAATATTCACTACAATCTTTCTGCATCTTAGGCCAAAAAAAATACCTTAATAATTTCTCATAGGTTTTGTTTATACCTAAATGACCAGAATAACTACAGTCATGAGCAATACCTAGAACAAAATTCCTATAACTACTTGGAATGACCACTTGTTCTACAAACATCATTAAACATTTCTACTCTTGAACTTCCTCATTAGGATTCCATCCTTAAAAAGTAACACTTGCCTTCCTTCTCGATATCATTTATATCAACAAGGGCATTATCTCTTATTACCTTCAAATTATCATCTTCAATTTGAGATTTAACAATTCTTCTTATTACTTCAGGCATTCGCAAAGGAGTACTGACTTACTTACTTGTAGTGTTTTCCGGACTATCTTTAAACAAGTTTTGTAAATCCAAACCGTCGTCATCCATTTACCTTTCCTTCGGTCACTCTTACTTCTTGTAGTAACTGCACAAGCAGGAAATAAGTTTGGAAATGTACATTCAACTTCTGTAATAAATGAAGAATTAAAGGGGTTTTCTGTCAAAATTGGATTACTGCTACCAAAAACAAAAACTTTGTCTCCACATACATCAGTTTCAAGAATTAACTCTACTCCTGACACTGGGATTTCTCTCACCAAAGCAATTTTACCCATATCCGAAATTAATGGAGTTTCTAACCTTACTTCTACTAATGGAGCTGAAAATTCAGGTCCAAAACCCACGCAGAAGTACATACTCTCCAGTATCCTTCCACTGGTCATACATTTTTCTTATCATATCAGACTGTACCGCTCCGGTATCTCTTAACCACCTTACTTTCCTTTTTCAAACACAAGGGAGGTGTAACCAACCATCTCCCATAAAAGGGTCATACAATTCAGTACCTTTGGATGTGGACTTCTCTTCAGGTAATCTCACTCCATTTCCTTTTATCAATATCTCAATACAACCAACATTACTAACATTTTGAACATCATTGTTACCATATTTTGTAACCTATAGTTCTCATCAACATCACATATATTATTACTGTCGATGCTATCGTTACAATACCTCTCACCTGGCCTAAGGGGAGAGCAAACAAACGGGGAGGACCACAAACGGACCTCTGTCACCACATGCTTGTGTTGATTCACCAATGCAATGGTATTTTCAGGTTTATGATCATCCTTAAAATGTACAGGTTATCTTTAAAACTTTATTTAACCACTTGAATTGGACGGTTTATTGTGCGATGTGGACAAACTCCTATTGATGTGTCCTGGTTTGCCACAACCTGAAACATACAAATCTCTAAAATTTTCGCCTATATTTTGGTAACTAGGTGTAAACTGATCATTTACACTGTATCCTGCTTTTCCAGCACTAACAGACATAGGACCAGAATTATATCGACTTTTGCCCTCTACCACCTCTATTAAAGGATTTATTTATAGACTCCACGAATGATGATACCTGTGAACTCGTAGTCTTACCTTGTGCCTTGTAATTTTGCTGCTCTTCCCAAACTCTGCTCCTTCCAATTTTAGGAGTGACGTCAGTATTATATAGCTTATGGGTCAATGCATATTATCAGACAATCTAGTGGCTTCATCCACATTATCTACATCCAGTTCATCCAAATATGTTTTTAATAAGTGGATTAATACCATCCTTGAACTGCTCAAGCAAATAAGTTCCTGAAGTTTACCGAAATCACCATTAACTTCTCGGGCATTCATCACCTATCATACCAGGCTTGTTTCCGTGCATTACTCCATATGAGCACGACTGTCTCTTTTTATCCAGCTTCTGAACTTCTCTCTATACCTCTCTGGAACACCCATTCATAAGCTTTCAAACTTCAGATTTAACTCTCTCATAATCCTTAGAATCATCTAAAGTTAAGGCAGCAAATACTTCCCTAGCCTTTCCTCGAAAGGAGGTTTGAACCAACGTGCTCCATGACGTTCTCGGCCATTCACGCTGTTCTGCTACTTTCTCAAATTGTAAAAAAAAATGCATCTACTTCATTTTCAACAAAAATTGGTACCACTTTTTACTGCATGTCTATTCTAAAAGATTTGTTTTTATTTTTCTTTTCTACTTCAAGTTTCTTCATCTCTAGCTCTATCCTCTTTTGCTCAACTTCAGCTTTCTACCTTCTTTAGCCTCAACAGCTTTCCTACTCTCTCTTTTCAGCTCTCTCATTCTCCAATCTAACTATTTGCAAATGAATCTGCATCTGCTCAACAGTCATATTTAATAAAAGGCGAACCTTATTTAAATATACTGAATTTTGTATCGATCAATGAATTCTCTCTCTCTCTCTCTCTCTCTCTCTCTCTCTCTCTCTCTCTCTCTCTCTCTCTCTCTCTCCCCTTCCTTAGGAACGTGACTGATTGATCTATTTTCATCGTTCAAGTTTTGCGCAAAATTCCTTGTTCTAATATTAATCTTACTTGTTCCATACACTTCATACTCATACAGTATTTTGATTATATGAAGGTTTTCTGTTACGATAGGAACCCTACTATCGAAATACGAGTAAGTAAATAAATACATGTCATTTATAATTTATTCCTCATTAAGAACTGAATTATCAAAATTCTGACTATTGAGAAATGGAATGAAATATTTCCCTGATCATTGAGACAATTAAAATATTAATTTTGGTTTTGCTATAAAGACAATCGTCAGGTTTTCTGCATTCGATAAGATATGCAATCCACGATTTCGCTCCATCACCTCCTGGGGCATTCTACTGGAATTTATGGAAATGGCTTCCAGCACAAACATTTCCAGGTTACATCAACAGTTCCAGATGGCCGTTGTTTCGTCGATTTACATGTAACTTCCCAGTGCAATATTATTTTGACTTTCCATTCTTGTTATATCGGTTTTGTCCCACCTTAAAGATACTAAATTTCTGTCTTTCTGTTTTACCATTTGTGCTTCGTATTTTTTTATGATTTTTGATAATTATTCACATCACCATAGGTTATTCGCTTTGCATCAATTTTAATTTTCTGCTATTTCTACAATTGCTCTAGATTTTCATGGGTGTTAAAGTATTTCAGTTATTCGTGGATGTTAAGCAAAATATAAAAAAAATAATTACTCATCATCTGACAAGCATGTGATTTTTCATTATGATGAAGTTCATAACCCTGCAGTTTCTCCTATTATCTTTCATATCCTATTTTTAGATTGATTTCCCAAGCATTTTAGAAAAATACCTCATATTCATGACTATGTTCTCTGTGTTTGTGATTTTATATAGATGATTTCATTTGCTCTTTATTTGACTGCCTTTTTCTCTCATTCCATTATCTTACTCCGTTCCATATTACTCTAGGTATTTCCTTGTGTTTCACAGCCTCTGAATTCCCTCCCATGACTCACCCACCTCTTCCATACCGAACAGCCAGAAAAACCAGTAATCAAATTGCCTGTGGCATTTACCTCCCTTTGTACAAGCCAACCGTTCATAAAGGCATCCGGTAACTTCGTTCGAAAGCATGTTAGTCCCTTCTTTGTCTGACGAGGCTTCCATGTTTATAAAGATACTAGCTGACCAACCTGGCGTTGCCCGGGAAAAGCGAATGACTACCGATAAACTCTCTCTCTCTCTCTCCCATCCCTAAAACAATCCCCCCCCCCCCCATCTCTCTCTCTCTCTCTCTCTCTCTCTCTCGTCTCTCTCTCTAGTCTCTTCCTTCTCTCTCTCTCTCTGTCTGGAAGAGTTTAAAAGAAAGCTAGACAAAATCATTAGGACACTGTGAATGAACAGTAAATTCTGCTCTTAGAGATAAGTGTGGTACACAGCTATTAATGAATGTCAATCTAAACCTTACAATCGATAAAGAAATAGATTTAAACAAAATGTAATTATTAGAAATTTAATCTCTGAATTAAAAAGATTTATGTAAGGTATAATTAACAGGTGATGTATGCTACTTTACCAGCATCTATTCTTCTTTGGTGTCCTTTGGGACGGTTTTCCTCTCTTCTCTTATTTATCCAAAGAGGCTGACATGTCTGGCGTAAAGATCCTGTTAGACAAAGTTTCTACATATGGGTTTTCTCTTGATCGTAAACAAAAAGTTTCGAACGCAAACGCGTCTACTTTATAGTCGACACTTTAACACCTGCGACCTTCTTTATTTTTAGTTATTCCATTATTCAACTCTATTTTCTCAATTTTCATCATGTTAGTTCCGTTTCGTACTGCGCATTTAGCTGCAGATGACTGCAGTACTCTTCATATCACCCATTTCATCATAGGAATCTTTGTTTTGCATAAGAAAATAAAAACTAATTTATGATAAGAGATTTGGTATTATCAAGTATAAGAACATATATACTGTGTCTGTGTGTGTGTGTATGTTTGTATATGTATATTTATCATACATAGATATTATATGAATATAAGTTTATATGTATGTGTGATATATGCATACATATATATCTTATATATATATATATATATATATATATATATATATATATATATATATATAATATATATATATGTGTATGCATATATATATATAAACCGTTTTTCCTTTTTCAACGAGTAATGTCACTTAAATTTTTAATGATTACATTTTATTTAAATCTATCGCTTTATGAATTATATATATATATATATATATATATATATATATATATATATATATATGTATGTATGTATGTGTATGTATGTATGTAGTAGGTATGTATGTATGTATGTATGTATCCTATTGTACGTGTGAAATTTCCAAAATGAAGCTCGAGTTCCCATTCAAAAACAATTATCCAAAACTCTTAAAACAGGAACTTTCGGGGTCGTCGCCGTTGACATACGAAGTGTAAAGTTTTCGCTAAGCATAACATTTGCATAATGGCTTCATTATTTCCTCCTTCTCAAAAGAAAACAGAGCTCTGGAATCTCTCGGTAAAAGTCGGGAATGTGCTCCAACGACTGTAAAAGGCAACAATGATTTTTGGGAACCGTGTTTCTTCATTTGGATCTTAGGCTCTGTGGTGAGACTGGCATCTGCCCGAGGCGTGGGAGAAATCGAGATTTTAAGGGTTCATTGTGGCTGTTACGAATACATACATACATACATATTTATATAATATATATAAATATATATATATAATATATATATATATATATATATATAAAAGTCAGCTAAATCAGTCTGTGCAACTGTATAAGTAATGAATATCTACTCTATATGTAACACACACTTATATATTTATATATATATATATATATATATATATATATATATATAATATATTATATATATATGTGTGTGTGTGTGTGTGTGTGTGTGTGTGTGTGTGTGTGTTATATTTATTATTTTATATGTATATTTATGGGTACGTTCGTGTGTTGTACCCAGAGGGAGAGAAAATATCTCTTCTGTCTTTTCTCATATCACACAAAAAGAAACGGAGAGAACGAGAAGAGAATGAATGAAATGAGAAACCTATCATGTAAGTATAAATGCAAAATCCCGCGATCCGTATACCGCCATTATTCATGAAACGCGTGAGATGTATGAACCTTCTAATTACCACTCACTCTCTTCATTCATTCTTTTATCACCTCTCAAAAAAAAAAAAAAAAAAAAAAAAAATCCATCAACGCCACCGAAAGTCATCAGGACGGGATCGTTTCCTCTTTCCATCACCTCCGACGGGAAAGTTTCAGAGGTACCCAGTGAGTATAGCGCCATGAAATAGTCCCATGAAGAGGGAATTATCGGAATTATCGTCGTGTGAGCCTTGGCTCCATAAAAGATTGGGGTTGTCAGCCGTGGTGACATTGAGAACGGAATCATCCTTCCTGAGATTCCATGGGCGTTTATCTTGTCCCTTGAGTGGTGCTTCAAATATCTGCTGACGAAGGGCGGTTGTCCGCGCAAAGAGGAAGAGGAGGAGGGGTAGGGTCGTAAAAGTGCACGCAGGGGTTCCTTGAATGTTATTTTGTGGGTCCTACAAGGTCCTGCAAGGTCCTACAAGGTCCTGCAAGGTCCTACAAGTTCCTATAAGGTCCTGTAAGGTCTTACAAGGTCCCACAAGGTCCTAAAAGTTCCCACAAGGTCCTACAAGTTCCTGCAAGTTCCTACAAAGTCCTGCAAGGTCCTACAAGGTCCTGCAAGATCTTACAAGGTCCTACAAGGTCCTGCAAGGTTTTACAAGGTCCTGCAAGGTCCTACAAGGTCCTGCAAGGTCCTACAAGTTCCTACAAGGTCCTGTAAGGTCTTACAAGGTCCCACAAAGTCCTACAAGTTCCTGCAAGTTCCTACAAAGTCCTGCAAGGTCCTACAAAGTACTGCAAGATCTTACAAGGTCCTACAAGGTCCTGCAAAGTCCCATAAGGTCCTGCAATGTCCCACAAGGTCCTGTAAGATCTTACAAGGTCCTACAAGGTCCTGCAAGATACTGCAAGGTCCTGCAAGGTCCCACAAGATCCTAGAAGTTCCTGCAAGGTCCTGCAAGGTCTTACAAGGTCCTACAAGTTCCTACAAGGTCCTTCAAGGTCCCACAAGGTCCTGGAAGGTCCTACGATGGTTGGGGATTGAAATGGCCTCCAGAATGTTTTGGATATTTTTTTTTCCAGAATTTCAGATATTTGATTCATTTTTTTCTCTCAACTCGATCCGATGGAGAAGTCCGTTACGGTCTGAAAATTAACACTCACACTTTAATAATTGCAGGTTTACCATTATGATAAAATGTAAGAAAATAATATTTCTGAGGATTGAAATACAAAACAAAATACCTTTAGACAACAGAGGCAAAACCACCGGAGTATTTGAGAAAGTCTGTCACGGCCGGAAATACGGAGTAAAGAATTAAAAAAGAAAGGAAAGAGAAAAAAATAATGCTATTTTGACGCTCCCGAATTTCATTAAATGTTATCTGCTCCAGCCAACTGGACACCAGATGACGCCAACTTTCGAAATATTCGTTTTTTGCAGAACTTGACCTGAAAGACACAGCCCAGCTACCAGACGTTTTGCCGAGATATCCAACGATAGAGGGAGGGGTAGGGGGAGGGGTTGGCGGTACCCACTGATATGGCCTTGGGATGGAGGGGAGAGGTTGTCAGGATGTGGGGGGGGGAGTGAGATAAGGAGGGAGTGAGACGGCTGGAAGTAACGACCTGGATATATATATAAAAAAAGCGAGAAACTGTAAGAGCTTCCAGGAAGATATCGGATTTCTCTCAGGGACATGATACTGAAGGCGAAGATTGAGGAGTGATCTGTATGCTAACTGAATTCTCTCTCTCTCTCTCCTCCGGGGAATTTTGATCGTTCAATAAGTTACAGATAAAAGGCAGCAGCATCGCCTATTGTGTCTCTAATAAGGGCGTTCGTTATAATCCGAGCGATAAAAAGTCTTCGACTGAGAGTGTAACTTGAATCTCAAATGACGATTTCAATGAAGTCTTTTCGAAATAGGAAACGCATCTGGACTTGCGATGATGAAATCATTAATTTTCACAGACGAGTCTCTCCTTTTATCACGGTTTCTATGCTTCAATCACTTAGATGACATCACATCTTACTTCGAATGATAATTCCACCCTAACACAGTTACGAAACAACTGATAATATAGAAATTATACAGGAAGTACGAAATATGCGACAATATTCAAAGATAACGAACTCGGGTATACCGTATATTATCTAATACTGCGCAGGTAGTGGAAGCTTTTATCATTATATGATTAGGATTTCTGAATAACTGATCTGAATGGTGAAACGGAATTAATAAAGCATATATATATAATATGTATATATATATATATATATATATATATATATATGATATATGATATACATAGATAGATAGATAGAGAGTAAATAGATAGATGTATGGACTTATAAAAATGTTCTGTTACAACATAATTCCATCAAATAAAAGGAGCCCATAAAAACAACAAAATATAGAAGTAAGCACTATATTTCAGAGACTGCTGTATCTCTCTCTTCAGTCTCTGAAATATAGGAATTACTTTCTATATTTTGTCGTTTTTATGGGCTCCTTTTATTAGAATATATATATATATATATGTATAATATATCATAATATTTCTCTCCCTCATACCTTTGCAAGTCAACCGCTGCCTTTGGCCCACTAAGTGGGCCTACATTAATTGCACCATTTCGTTTCTCATTTGAACAGTCTGGTATAAGCCAGCTTTTAGAGTGAGTTGTAATCTAGGCAATCTGTATTATACTTCTTGACTCCGAGCTATTTCCTCATCGCTCATAAAAAGAAATTTTATATTTTTCACATTTTTTTTGAGTCAAGCACAAATGAAACAGAATGTTCAAGAAAAATATTCTCTTGTTATCGTTATGTTTTTCTCCTTTGCAATAAACTTGTATCATCGCAGACAGCAATATTGTAAACTTAGCAGTCCTTTCTCGGGGGAAGCCAGCTTTATCCCTTCTTTCCCCTCAGGGGAACTTCTTCTTCCCTTCTTTCCCCTCAGGGGAACTTCTTCTTTCCTTCTTTCCCCTCAGGGGAACTTCTTCTCCCCTTCTCTTTTCCCCTCAGGGGAAATTCTCTTCTTCCCTTCTTTCCCCTCAGGGGAAACGTCTTCCCTTCTTTACCCTCAGGGGACACTTCTTTTTCCCTTCTTTTCCCTCAGGGGAAACTTCTTTTTCCCTTCTTTCCCTTCAGGGGAAACTTATTTTACCCTCCTCTTTCCCCTCAGGGGAAACTTCTTCCCTTCTTTCCCCTCAGGGAAAACTTCTTCAATTTTTCACCTTAGGTGAAACTTCTTCTTCCCTTTTTTCCCCTCAGGGGAAACTTCTTTTTCCCTTTTTTCCCCTCAGGGGAAACTTCTTTTTCCCTTTTTTCACCTCAGGGGAAACTTCTTTTTCCCTTTTATCCCCTCAGGGGAAAACTTCTTTTTCCCTTCTTTCCCCTCAGGGGAAACTTCTTTTTCCCTTCTTTCCCCTCAGGGGAAACTTCTTTTTCCCTTCTTTCTCCTCAGGGGAAATTTCTTTTTCCCTTCTTTCCCCTCAGGGGAAACTTCTTCCCTTCTTTCCCCTCAGGGAAAACTTCTTCAATTTTTCACCTTAGGTGAAACTTCTTCTTCCCTTTTTTCCCCTCAGGGGAAACTTCCTTTTCCCTTTTTCCCCTCAGGGGAAACTTCTTTTTCCATTTTTCCCCTCAGGGAAATTCTTTTCTCTTTCCCCTTTCCCCCAGGGAAAATTTCTTTTCCCTTCTTTCCCCCTCAGGGTAAAAAAAAAAAAAAAAAAAAAAAAAAAAAAAAAAAAACACTTCTACACTCTGGCGATCTGCCGGGAAGATCCGTATATCCCAGCGACTTGCAAACTCCTATAAACAGCTTATCGGAACAGCGGTACTCGCTGCTTTCCGGCATTAGGGAGCGGGGAGGCGGCATAAACGTTGATATTACATTAGCCAATGGCACGAGGTGAGATAACACGACGCCGCTGGGCTCCCACACCTCTATTATACTCACAAGCGCGGGGTTTCGGATCCTCGGAACTTTTGAGGGTTTTCTGAAGCGCCCCGGCTTAGAGTAGGCTTCCAATTGGAGCGTCGTAGCCGGTAAACCAATTTAGATAAGAGGGGGCGGACAGTATGGCGGCCTCCTTGACACATCGTCTTCTTAGTCTCTCCTCAAAAGAGCTCGTGGGAACAAGGGAGAGATGAAGGAAGAGGTGGCTTGATGCAGTTTGCCAATGAAATAAGTTTTATTTATTTATTTATTTTGAGCATTGATTTATTGGCCAGGGTATACTACAAGACAGTACAATGATTTGACCATGTTCATGAGATCTAACCTACGGTTTTCTCCATCTTTCAGGAAATTTGTCTATATATATATATTATATTATATATAATATTATTATATATATATATATATATACTATATATATATATATTATATATATTATATATATATATATATATATAATATATATATATATATATATATATATATAGGTATTAATGACCTAGTTATTGCGACGCCAGTAACAAACTAACAAAAGCAACCAGTAAAAATTTATGTATATATATATATATAAATTTTTACTGGTTGCTTTGTTAAGTTGTTACTGGCGTCGCAATAACTAGGTTATTAACTCCTATATATTATATATTATATATATATATTATATATATATATATATATATATATATATATAAATCAGCCTAAAACATCTTGCTGTAAATGAAACTAAATTGACTTTATATGAGAGAGAGAGAGAGAGAGAGAGAGAGAGAGAGAGAGAGAGAGAGAGAGAGAGAGAGAGAGAGAGAGAGAGAGAGAGAGAGAGAGAGAGAGAGGGTGTTTTTATTGTGTAAATCAAGTTCATTTGCATTCAGTGAAGAGACACTGATATTGTATACAATTCTTTGGAACTATGTATTCACTATTATTTAAAAACAATAAAGACGTTATAATCATACAATTAATGGATATATTATCGCAGAACAATTTGAAGCTATATCCTCATTAAAAGAAAATTCAAACGTTGACGTCGACAACTTTACAGGACGCAATGTCAAAAGTGGAGCCTTCCTGCAATTCAGTTTTGAACAAAGAAGGACGAATACAAATTCATTGGTCGGCTTTCAGAGCAAAACAGTTGCACTGGCGGCCGCTGCCGACTCTCATGTTTAATGTATTCGACACTGAGGACGAATGGTGCCGCCGGTGTACGGAATTATTCAAGTGATTTAGTTTTTATTTCAGAGGGCCCTTTTATTTGCCCTCAATTCCGATTTTGCGCCACGATGTTTTCTGGCGTGATAACCTGGAGGGTTAGTGGGATTTGGATTTTTTTTAATTTCTGTTATTTATATATTCATTCAAACGTTATTGGTTGTAATAAGTTACGTCATTGAAATGTTATTTTTCTTAAGAAAATTTAAGAACGTTATATTAGGAAAGTAAAGTAAACGTGAATTCTGTTCTTGTTTGCATACTTGTTTTTTTTTTTTTTTTTTTTTTTTGTATTTTCCTGTTATTTATATTTTATTTCAAGCGTCATTGCTTGGTTGGAAGCCACGTCATTGAAATTTTACTTTTTCTTTTTAAGAAAATTTAAGAAACGTTTATATTAGGAAAAGTAAACGTTTTAGAATCTTTGACTCTTGGTTTTGTATCTTTTTTTTTTTTAACTTTGATGGTATTTATTTACCACTCAAGCGTCATTGGTTGTTGTAAGCTACGTCGTTGAAATGTTATTTTTCTTAAGAAAATTGCAGAAGGTTATATTAGGAAAGTAACGTAGAATTCTGTAATTGTTTTCGTCATACTTTCAAACATCGAATATAACGCTAAAGGCGGCTTGGGTTTTGTCATTAAAACAGAGGGGAGAACGTTGGACAAATAAGCTTCTAATTAAGTTTAGCATTTGAACTGTTTTGAAGTATTACGGTGTGCGCGGTAGACATTATATATATATATATATATATATATATATATATATATATATATATATATATATTATATATATAGATATATATATATATCATTCGAGCTACAAATGTCCTTTAATATCTAATTCACTCTACCTCGGAATTGATATATTTTCATATATGTACGAGGGGGAATTTTTAGTTGATAATAATTTCGTACCCCCATGGGATCGAACCACCGTCCAGTAGGACGGGGAACGAAATCAGGATCGGACAGTGACGTCACTGTCCGATCCTGATTTCGTTCCCCGTCCTACTGGACGGTGGTTCGATCTCGTGGGGGTACGAAATTATTACAAAAACAAAAATTCCCCCTCGGTACATATATGAAAATATATCAATTCCGAGGTAGAGTGAATTAGATATTAAAGGACATTTGTAGCTCGAATGATTTATATGAAAATCACGGTGATGTGAAAATATTCATATATATTATATAAATATTCATATATATAATATATAATAAATAATAATTATATAATAAAATATATTAATATTATGGTATTAATTTATATATATAATAACATTAATTTTTTATTATATATATATTTATATATAATATTATTATTATTTTATATATGTATTATATAAATTTATAATTTTATATATAATATAAGTAATTATATGTTCAAATGCTAGAATTAATTAAAAGCCTATTTGTCCAACATTATCATACATATATATATATATATATATATATATATATATATATATATATATATATATTATACGTGTGTGCGCGCATGTGTGGTGTGCGTCTGCTCAGGCGCATGTTTTAATTGACAATTTATTAAATTGCCTTTTCATACCGTGGATTGTCTCCTGTCCACCATCCACAAAACCTCACCTAATCCTATTTGATTTCTATGAATTGCGTGTGTCTCACTCCTTCCTTCATTTTTTACCGTCCTTTTCTTCGAGGCTCCTGTAATCACTCTTCTTCCCCCAACCCCTCCCGAGAAAAAAAAAAAGTGATAAAATCCATCAAAACTTGTAGATGGAGACAGTAACATAAGAGCAGAACAATCCAATCATTTTCTGTGAAGTTGAGACAGATTCGGAACCGGCAGAGAGAAAAGAGCTGTTCGCCCTACTCAAGACTGACTTCTTCCACTGTTTACCGTTCTGACAACGATCAGGGTTTCCACTTAAAAAAAGAAATAGAAAAAAAAAATCTTTTTTTCTTGAAAAAGTTTAAAGATGAGATTTTGTGTGTGATTTGAAAGCGTTTTATTTGTTTATTTAATTATGTATTTTTAGAATTCGCCTTTCTTTTAAACTTGGAATATTTCAATAGATAATCACGAGATAAAATTTCAAGTGACATTTCTGAGAGTTTGGAATGTAATTTTGGACGTAAAATTTTTTTTCTTGGAAAAGTTTAAAGTTAAGATTTTTTTTTCGTGCACTTTTGAAGCGTTTATTTTTTATTAATTTATTTATTTACTTTTAGAATTAACTTTTCTCTTAAACTTGGACTATTTCATTAGATAATTGCGAGATAAATTTCAAGTGATATTTCAGAGAGTTTGGAATGTAATTTTGGACGTGTATCATTTATGTTTGCGTATTTGATACATATGGCTTGTGATCTACATTACGATGTTCGTGAAGCTGATCCTTATTTGTTTTTGTTTTGGCGGGTAGCTTTTAGGGCCAAGGAATCACTAGATACATTTTTTTCTGTACTCGTAAATGGACAAAATCAATTTTATTCGATATCCAGGTTAGTCATCTGGAGAGTCTGCACTCATCTTTTGGAGAGTTTATGAATAATTGCAGTTTACATATAAAATAAACGTTTGATGTTTATTGATCTGTTACGTATATTTTTTTTTATTTCAGTGCTTAGGTAATATATATACTCATAACATCTGAAATTGTTTGCGAAGATTTAAAATAACAATGACTACAGAAAAATATCACCAAAATATAATTATAACCGACTTTTAAATGGAGATCACAGGAGCAACACGAGTTTTGCTGTATATGAAATCTGTTGTAATAGTATTCCCTTGTGTGTTTCTGTTTTTGTCAGTAAATCCCGTGATACTCTGTCATGTTTTGAACGGCATTCGCATACCTGGCCTTCCTCAGGAACTCAGTATGCTGGAAACGCATATTCAAAGACTGAAACACTTCAAAAGGGACAACGGTTTATACTCGCTTTATGATTTACGTTTCACCTTGGGTTCCCTGACAATATGTAACATAACAGGGATGGAGAGAGAGGAAGCGACAGAAAGTGACAGACAGACAAACAAATAGACAGAGGTAGAGAGAGGCAGAGGGAGAGAGGGAGAAATTGAATTGTCTTACTATGCAAGTTCTTGCTTAATGATGGTAAAATAGTCAGTTTAAAGAGCTTGAAACTTTGGCAAAGGTCTCTATGCTGAGAATTTAAATGGCAGTCAATTAACCTCCTTAGAATTCCTCTTCTTTTAATTTTAAACTCCTTTTGTAAAAGGCAATAGATTATAGAGAAGAAATTCTTTTTGATGACGCCAACATACGACATTAGTATACTGGCCTTTGAAGGTAGTAGTAAATCGAAAATCACTCCTTCATCACTAAGGATTTGAACGTACATTTTATACATATATATTTAAAAAGAACTAGCCTGCCTTGTTATCTTCCTCAGTTTTGGTCAAACGATTGTCACGCATAAACACACACACACACACACACAGCTTAAAAGAAGATATAAATTCTCCCAAGAATACGTTGAAGACTCAGAAGGAAGACGATAATCCCAAAAACAAAACAGCTGACGGTCACGCAAAGCGATTAGATCGATCATGATGAAATAATTTCATAAACGGCATATTTCCCTGGGATGATGCCCTCGCGTGTCGGGGGATTTAGTTTGGGCCAAGAAGACGGTGGGGCCTTGGCGCTGCAACCCCCCCCCCACCGCCCCCATTAGGCCCCCCCCCCCCCCCCAACCCATGTTCCGGCGCCCCTGCCCCCTCCGTCCACCCCCCAAAAAAAACCCCCCCCCCAAAAAAAAAAAAAAAAAAAAAAAAAAAATTTTCTAGGGTTGCTGGGAAGATGATGCGGGCCTTTAAGGAAATTCTAATAGAAAATTAATTCAAGAAAAAAAAAACGGGGCTAATAAAATACTGGAAGTTCAGTGATTTTATGATTGAATTCATTTGTCCACGTGAATCACGTGGTCTTCAAGGTACTACATTGTAATTCGCAAAGCTTTTTAGAGAATTAATATTGCTATGATACTGATTTGTTTGTGTGTTCGCTTGTTTGTTTTTTTCTGTAAAACAACACTCTTGAGCTGGCTTTGTCTGTCCGTCCGCCCACTTTATCCTGTCCGCACTTTTTCTGTCCGTCCTCAGATCTTAAAAGACTAGCAAATTACATCTCTAGCCTCAGTAGATTTTATTTTTATTTAAGGGTAGAGTTTGGCTTCCCAAGCTTAAAAGCCTTGGTATGTAATGTTCTTGATTTCGAACACTATGCACTCTAATGCCTTCATGGCGAGAATATATGCATTCGACACATCTCATTAATTTTATGCCATCGGCACCAGGATTGGGATGAAAAGAAAAAAAAACGACTTGGCTTGATGAACGAAACGTTTATAAACATATTCATATATTTATTTTTCATATATTCATATATATATATATATATTATATATTTATATTATATTATGATTTGTGTGTGTGTGTGTGTGTGTGTGTGTTAAAAATTTTTGCAATCAGGTTTGCCAATTTTTTTTTTTTTTTTTTTTTTTACTATTTATCAATGGAGCTAATTTTAATGGATGACGGAAAATTCCCCAAAAATTGGCAAACCTGATTATATTTTTTTTTTAACATTGTATATGTATGTGAATATATATATAAATATATATATATATATAATATATATATACATACATACAAATATATATATATATATATATAATGTTAAATAAATGTTTTTACTACCAGGTTTGCTAATTTTTGGGGAATTTTCGGTTTATTCTGTACCACCCATTAAAAAATAGCTCCATGGCCTAATATATATATATATATATATATATATATATATATATATATATATATATATATATATATATATATATATATATATATATATATATATATATATATATATATATATATAAATATATAGAATACATATAATGTTAAATAAATGTTTACTACCAGGTTTGCTAATTTTAGGGGAATTTTCTGTTACCCTCCTTATAGCTCCATGGATAATATATATATATATATATATAATATATATATATATACAATATATATATATATATATACATATATATATATATATATTATATATATATATATATATATATATATATATATATATATATGTGTGTGTGTTGTGCGTTAAAAATTTTGCAATCAGGTTTGCCAA
>NC_061103.1:3660945-3668445 GCF_015104395.2 Macrobrachium nipponense | reverse complement strand
GTCGTGCAAGCTGCTGAATTTTTGCAATACCAGGTTGAATTCTTGTGACTTGTATTGCTAAAAGATGCAGTTTGTAATCTTAACGTAGATGTGAATTTTCTCAGAGTTTTTGCAATACAATTCGAGCTTCATACCTTATCAATGATAACATTCATCGATATTATTATTTATTATTATTATTATTATTATTATTAAAATTATTATTATTAGAGAAAGATGTCCACAGTTATGCATGAGTATGTATATCTAAAAGTTTCCGAAATCTCTGTAAACATAAACATATATTGTAATATATATATATATATATATATATATATATATATATATATATATATCAAGATCTGAAAATAGAAATAAGAAGGATATGGGATATGCCAGTGGAAATCGTACCCATAATCATAGGAGCACTAGGCACGATCCCAAAGATCCCTGAAAAGGAATCTAGAAAACTAGAGGCTGAAGTAAGCTCCAGGACTCATGCAAAAGAGTGTGATCCTAGAAACGGCACACATGTAAGAAAAAGTTTTGAATGACTCCCTAAGGAGGGGGGCAGGGGATTGCAACCCCGGAAACCCCACACTATAAATTAACCACACCGTCGAACTGGAGGGGGGGGGGACTGTGATAGAGCAAAAAAAAAAAAAAAAAAAATTTAAAAAAAATGGAAATAATAAATTTAAATAATATTAATTATAATAATTAAAATAATAATAATAATAATAATAAATAATATTTAATAATAATAAAATTAAATAAACAAATAAAAATAAACCCCCACCCCCCAAGTTGAAAAGATTTTGGAGGAGTGGTGAAGACCCAAAAAAAAAAAAAAAATAATAAATAAAAAAGGGGGGGCTGAGTCTGAAATAGAGGAACGATCCACAGTTATGTATTGTAGGGTATATATATATATATATATATATAGATATATATATATATATATATGTATATATATATATATATGTATATATATATATATATATATTATATATATATACTATATACCCATACAATACATAACTGTGGATCGTTCCCTCTATTTCTAGACTCAGGCTTTTTTATTATTATTTTTTGGTGTCTATCACACTCCTCCAATTCAACTGGGTGGGTATTTATTTATTATTATTATTATTATTTTATTATTATTATTATTATTTTTATTATTATTATTAATTATTATTATTATTATTAAATTATTATTTATTGGGGTTTTTTTTTTTTTTTTTTTTTTTTTTTTTTTTTTTTTTTTTTTTTTGCTCTATCACAGTCCTCCAGTTCGACTGGGTGGTATTTATATAGTGTGGGGTTTCCGGGTTGCATCCTGCCTCCTTTAGGAGTCCATCCACTTTTCTTACTATGCGTGCCGTTTCTAGGATCAACACTCTTTTGCATGAGTCCTGGAGCTACTTCAGCTCTAGTTTTTTTTTCTAGATTCCTTTTCAGGGATCTTGGGATCGTTTGCCTAGTGCTCCTATGATTTATGAGTACGATTTTCCACTGGCATATCCCATATCCTTCTTATTTCTATTTTCAGATCTTGATACTTATCCATTTTTTCCCCCTTCCCTCTCTTTCTATTCAACATCCCACCAATCTCTGGTGTCCCATGGTATTGCGACATCAATGAGTGATACTTTTCTTCTTCACTTTGTCAATCAACGTCACGTCTGGTCTGTTTTGCACGTATCACCCTATCCGTTTCTGATACCATAGCCCCAGAGGATCTTTGCCTGATCGTTTTCTACACTCCTTCAGGTTGGTGCTCGTACCACTTATTACTGCAAGGTAGCTGATGTTTCTTGCACAGGCTCCAGTGGAGGGCTTTTGCCACTGAATCATGCCTCTTTTTTGTACTGGTTCTGTGCAAGTGCCGGGCATTCACTTGCTATGTGGTTTATGGTTTTCATTTTTTCGTATTGCACTTCCTACATATGGGAGAGATGTTATTTCCGTCTATCATTCTTGAACATATCTGGTTCTTAGGGCCTGATCTTGTGCCGCTGTTCATCATTCCTTCAGTTTTCCTTCTTCAGCTCTCCCTCTGTAGCCATCCAATTGTCATCGCTGGCTAGTTCTTTAGTCTGTCTCATGATATTATTATTATTATTATTATTATTATTATTATTATTATTATTGGAGAAAGAAAATCCACAGTTATGTATGAGTATATATATCTAAAAATTTCCGAAAACTCTGTAAACATAAACATATATTTTAATAAAAAAATATAATATATTTACCTATACATAACAGTGGATCGTTCCTCCATTCTAGACTTAGGCTTTTGTTATTATTTTTTTTTGGTCTATCACAGTCTTCCAAATTAGACTGGGTGGTATTTATTATTATTATTATTATTATTATTATTATTATTATTATTATTATTATTATTATTATTATTATACTTTTGTTTTTGTTTTTGTTTATCACAGTCCCTCCAATTCGACTGGGTGGGTATTTATAGTGTGGGGTTCCGGGTTGCATCCTGCCTCCTTAGGAGTCCATCACTTTTCTTACTAAGTGCACTGTTTCTAGGATCACATCTTTTCAAGGATCTTGGGATCGTGCCTAGTGTTTCCTATGATTATGGGTACAATTTCCACTGGCAATCATTATTATTATTATTATTATTATTATTATTATTATTATTATTATTATTATTATTATTATTTGTTTTTTTTTTTTTTTTTTTTTTTTTTTTTTTTGTTTTTTTTTTTTTTTTTTTTTTTTTTTGCTCTATCACAGTCCTCCAATTCGACTGGGTGGATTTATAGTGTGGGGTTCCGGGTTGCATCCTGCCTCCTTAGGAGTCCATCACTTTTCTTATTATGTGTGCCGTTTCTAGGATCATTTTTATATTATTATTATTATTATTATTATTATTATTATTATTATTATTATTATTATTATTATTATTATTATTATTATTGGAAGAAAGGAAAATTCACAGTTATGGTGTGAATAGATATATTTAAACTCTCTGTAGACATTTATTTTTCAAAAAATATATGTACCCATACATAACTGTGGATTGTTCCTAAATTTCTAGACTCAGGCTGTTATTATTATTATTATTATTATTATTATTATTATTATTATTCTTATTATTATTATTATTATTATATTATTATTATTATTATTATTATATTATAGAAGAACGCTCGTATAGGTAGGTTAGTCTCCTTGAAAGGGAACTAAAAATAGGAGATGACGCGCCGTGCCTGAGGGGCGTCTTACTTCCAACTCAAGGGAGACTAAAAAAATGTTTGCATTCAAAATTTCAGTGTGAAGTCTCTCTCTCTCTCTCTCTCTCTCTCTCTATACGGGTAAAATGAAAGCCTGAATTGTCAGTTTTTGATGTTGCAATATTTCGGTTACCATTTTCTCGTATTAACCTTTTTGTGCATATACTATCTCTCTCTCTCTCTCTCTCTCTCCTTCTCTCTCCTCTCTCCTCTCCTCTCTCTCTGTGTGTGTGTGTGTGTATGTATGATTCTCTCGCACAACCTCTACAGCTAAAATGAAACATCGAATTGCATGTTTTTAATATTGCAATATTTCAAATACCATTTTTTTGTTTTTCCTTTTTGCAGAAACTTCTCTCTCTCTCTCTCTCTCTCTCTCTCTCTCTCTCTCTCTCTCTCTCTCTCTCGTGATGAAAAGCAACTTCCTCTTGCTCTTGGTAGCTTGGTGGGGAATTTAACTGTCGACCTCATATCAAGCTCAAAGAAGATATAGGTCAGGAAAAAGGGATAGATTCAGTCATCAAAAATATCTCCCCTCGGTGTCAGTCATTCGCTACGTCAAGTGATTGACAATGATGGATATTTGTGACTAATATTTGAGTGTAAAAACGCAAGTATGACTCAGTGAGTGACCCAAGACCTTCAAATAAGGCAGTTATTGTAAACTGGCCAGTTAGAGATAGGTATATTTCGACAGAAATTTCAGCAGAGGAGTCGAAATCAACTTGTATCTCTCCTGACAGCTTAGTGAATAATAAGCCAACTGCCTACCTCGGTATCAGAACCGGAAAGTGCAAAGGTACGAATCCTGGCCGGGACAAATGTAGATATCGTATGCAATTCCCTTTGGGAGTAGGTTGTTCCCGAGACAAAAAGGGTGTCCGCTGCGGAGGGTGTTTGTGACTTTAATACCAATGTTTGTCACGTTTAATCCATTGACAAAACTCTCTCTCTCTCTCTCTCTCTCTCTCTCTCTCTCTCTCTCTCTCTGTGTGTGTGTGTGTGTGTGTGTATATATACTATATATATATATAGTATATATATATATATATATATATATATATATATATATATATATATATATATATATATATATATATATATATATATATATATATATATCTATATATGTAAATATTTACATATGTATATTATATAGTATATATATATATATATATATATATATATATATATATATATACAGATATACATGCATTAAGCTACAAATGTCCTTTATCATCCAATTCGCTCTACCTCGGAATTAATATTGTTTATATATTGATATATTTAACATATTTGAAAATGTATCAATTCCGAAGCAGAGCGAATTGGATAATAAAGGACATTTGTACCTTAATGCTATATAAATCACGGTGATGTGATAAAAGTTGGTATATATATATATATATATATATATATATATATATATGTGTGTGTGTGTGTGTGTGTGTGTGTGTGTGTGTGTGTGTGTGTGTGTCTCCACAGCCTTTGGCCTATGCATTTCTGAAACAGAAAGACGACGGAAAAGAGAAACAGTTTCTCACCCCCATCTCAAACTACCTTAATCTTGGCAAGAGGTCGACTGTCCAAGAATAAGCCTGAGGACAATTAGCTCATTCGGATCCCGAGAGGTCTTCTCATGAGTCCTTTATGTCCTTCGGCGACTGCCTAGAGAATGAGTCCTGTTGCATAGTCCTCCCAAGTTCCCCGAGGGTTAACGATGAAGGATATTTGTATCAGTTTGGCGGACGGGGAGCAGGAAGAGATAGTAAAGAACGAGACGGGAGGAATGTGACGACAGGAAGTGTAAATGTAGGTACAGAAGAGCGGAGAAAAGTTCTTCTTCTCTCTCTCTCTCTCTCTCTCTCTCTCTCTCTCTCTCTCTCTCTCCTTGTCTTTGTGTGATTTGAAATAATATATTGAAAGGATTCCTGGGACATTATCCGTATTAAACATATATTTTTTTTAATTTTAATACAAGAATTGTTAACAATTAGGATTTTTTTATGTGGAATATATAAAAATTTAAAGTAAAAACTGACATTGAAAATGAAAACAGACAAGTAAGAAAGAGAGAGAGAGAGAGAGAAGAGAGAGAGAGAGAGAGAGAGAGAGAGAGAGAGAAATTACATAAATACCAGACTTGTGTTAAACGCAATGACCTGACGAGGAGTTTGATAGTGTATACATACGTACAGAATATACTATATATATATATATATATATATATATATATATATATATATATATATATATATATATATTCATATATATATATATATATATATATATATATATATATATATATATATATATATTTGAAAGCAATTTGAGTGACTTTAAAGAAAGAACCAAACGCGTACAATTTAATATTCTGTTTTCATGTTTGGGAGAGACCCCCTTTTTTTTAATCTCTTTTGTTTCAGTCTCTCATTCACGTCAACAAACTATTTCTACCTCCCCTTCTCTCATATGCATTTCAGACGAAGGGTCACAAAGCAAAAAAAAAAAAGTAAAAAAAAAAAAAAAAAGATTCCAATTCTAGAGTGACTACATTTTTATCATTTACCTTCTTTTGTTTCGTTTTCCCGCGGACATTTTTTGGTTGAAATGAACAGCTATAATATTGTTTCTTTTCATCTGTGTTTTGTGGTTTGCATATTACAAGCGAGATAAGGGAGGGAGGGTTGGGGGGGTCTTTTGATATTTTAGACACTATTGGAGTTAAACGATGGATGGTGTTTCATTTGCTAGATCGAGAACAATTATATAGTAAAAGAGACAAAGCTCCACTATTAATGTATGTTGATAAGTTTGTAATGCTTGAATGCCTCGATACTGTCCTTTCATACCTATATTCTTTGTGAATTTTTTTTTATCGACAGTTTACTTGGCATAGAATGTCAAGTTGGAATATCTTATTGCTACGAAAACGCAGAACGAAACGAAGAGTGCTCTGACCTCCAGCTTAGTTGTAAACATTATATTCCTAACTTAACGTAAATTAAAACGTGCTAAAGTCTAAGGTCAAATAGAGCGTTGTTTCACCAACGAAGATTAAAATAAATACGCTTTACTTTATTAGAAAATAATTTTTCTCTACTGTTCATCATGGGCATTATTAATTTTTTACATTTTCATTCTAATAAATAAATCATAAATATCCTATCCAACAATTCCTGTATTTTTAGCTCAGCGTTAAACTCCTTTTTCAGACCTTTTTAGGCTCTTCCACAGACCTTTCCTAACCCCCAACAACAACAGCAACAACAAAGTAATTTGTAGGCTTACTCCCCGAGTAAGCGAAAAATTAATCTGCAAAGAGCTAAAGCAGTAATATTTACATAAAAGACACTACATTTGCCTTGAACAACTATATTGTCCTCTGACCTTTGAAATAAGATGTCACTTACTTTTAGAATTCAAGGATTATTGTAAAGAATATGCTCGGAGAAAAATTGTTTACATGATTTTATATTTCAATTTTTTAACGTTTCGTCGGCTGTTGGAGCCGTAACTATAAAATGTATAAGTTATAATCATCGGTAGATCTACTCAGTTAAAAAAGTCACCAAAATTCGTCTTTTAAAAGAATTGTAATAGAATCACGATATAGAGACAGGCGGAGAGCAGATTTCATCATTTTTTTCCACCCTAACTTTGATTCACTTTATTTAAATCTCTCTTCTCCCCTCAAGCACATTCCAGGCCTGCCCCCCTTCTCCTCCCCCTCCCTTCCCCCCATCACAAGCATCATCCCACTCATGTGCATTGCAAATGAAGGACCTACGAGAGAGAGAGAGAGAGGAAATGTAATAAA
The DNA here is from genome assembly GCF_015104395.2 of Macrobrachium nipponense. NCBI lineage: Eukaryota > Metazoa > Arthropoda > Malacostraca > Decapoda > Palaemonidae > Macrobrachium > Macrobrachium nipponense. The sequence goes on along the minus strand of NC_061103.1, from coordinate 3,661,380 downwards.
GTCTTCATCCCCTTGCTAACTCCTTTTTATTTTTATTTTTTATTATTAAATCGTAAATGAACTCTTACGTTCCAGAGAAACCTAGTAGTTGTCGGTTTGATAATTTACCGGTTGGCGATTGAAGTCCTCAGGGGTGAAAGTGCCTCATAAGTCATTTATTATTTCAATAATACATTCTTTAAGTATTAGATAAATCAGGAAGGGAAATTAAACATTCACTCGTTGCTGGTAGACCGCGTGACCTTAAAGCTAAGGATTTATGTACAGTAGAGCAAGTGTGATTTCAAGCACACACACATATATATATACAGTAATATTATTTATTCCTCTTCCTTGGTAACCACTGTTTCTGAGTAGATGTCATATTGATCTAGCGTCTAAAGTCCGCCAATACAACGTTCAGTTAAAACTGCGCAGTTTTGCCTGAACAGTCCG
>NC_061103.1:3643445-3655945 GCF_015104395.2 Macrobrachium nipponense | reverse complement strand
GCTGTCTCACTGATTAAGAGAGAGAGTGTGCCAGACAGGACGGAAATCAATATGGAAGAAAAAGTCATGTAAAGAGGAAATCACCAAACAATTAGTGGTTCCCAGGAAACTTCGTGAATTAATTTTGAAGTTAGCACATGATGAGCAAGGACATTTGGGAGTAAATAAAACTTTCAAGTGTATTAGTAGGGCATACTTTTGGCCTAAAATGATGAGTGACATAAAGAGGTATGTTTTAAGCTGTCATGAATGCCAAATTACCGGGAAACCGAATCAAGTAATTCCCAGAGCTCCATTGTGTAACATTCCTTCAGTAGGCGAACTTTTTGAGAATGTAGTTATCGATATGGTCGAACCTTTGCCTAGAAGTAAGGGAGGGAATATATATCTGTTGACAATCATTGATAGACTAACTTGCTATCCCGAGTCGGTACCCGTAAGAAGCTGTAACGCGAGGACCGTAGTTAAACGATTGTTAAATTATTTTTCTAAGTTTGGTCTGCCTCGTACTATACAGAGTGATAATGGTAGTAATTTTGTATCCAAATATTTCAAGGATAGTGAGGACTATATAACTAATCTAGAGTATTATAAAAACAATTTAGGAGATGCCTGGCAATTAGCGGAGGAGAACGAAAGTGCTTGGCAACTAGCAAAAGAGAACGAGAGTGAAAGTCAAGGGGAGACTAAACGGAAACATGATCTTAGAGTGAAAGAGACAAATTTCTGTGTAAGAGATGAAGTTTTAGTACTAGTCAAGAAAGAAGGTTCCTCTTTATCTTACAAGTTCGAAGGTCCTTTCCCAGTGTTAGAGAAGAGGGAAATATACATTATGTAACTGATATGGGTAAAAGTAGAGCAAAGTGGATGCATGTAAACTTGCTTCAGAATTATAAAGAATGCCCCGTGCCATGGCCTTCGCCCGTGTAATGGTGTTACAGGGAGGAGTTAGTTTTGATAAAATTCAGAATTACTTAAGAATTTTGAAGTTTTCAATTAGAGTTCAGAAAACGAAAACGTAAGAGAAAAGGATAATGTTATAGCTAATAGCCTCTCTAGAGATTTTTCAGAATGAGTAGCCTAATGACCGTTTTCTGTTTTCGCACGAGTGAGTGAGTGAATGGAGAAGTGTTAAAGCTTTATGCGAATTATTCCCCTGCTGTTTAATTCTTGCTTTTCTTCAGAAAAAAAATAAAATCAGTTGATTTCATTTTTTTCTTTTTTGTGGGGGACGTGTGATGGTAATCGCTTCATAGCGACGAATAAGTTAAAGGAAAGGAAAACGCATCTTCGAGAAGTTCTGCAGCAAGGAGGCATTCCCACATGTGTTGGAGGCGCCTGCTCTCATGATGGTTTGAGAATCGGCAGGCGTTTTGTGGAACGCAACGCGCCGTCACGTCGTCAGAAAAAAGCAGCGAAATATGATGCAATACCTAGTCGAGATTCTTCTGAGACGTTCTGGTCATCTCGGGAGTCTGTGACGTTCATGGTCTGCCCCCCCCGTAGGCCCCGCCCCCAGGTCACCGTATAAATACGACTGTTTCCCCAGTTCACGCATTGTAAGATTTTACACCATTCTGCATTTATCTTTGTTAATAAGCTTGTAAATAAACCTTTGTTCTGTTAGTGTTCCTTTCTATATTCGTATCCCCAGTTTCAACTGTTGGTGTTGAATTCTTTTTGTTTATCATAATATCGAACTTGGAGCGGACCTCGGTCCGTAATGATATACCTGGAAAAACATTTTCAGGACCTTTCCACGAATTGATAGTGCCCTGGGAAAGCAAGAGCATTTGCAAACTATTTATTTATTTATTTATCTATTTTTTTTAGTTATGTTCATTTTTTTTTCATCAGTAGCAAATCATAAATCTGAGATTCAGGTTAAAAAAAATCTATTCTTTGTTTATTACTTTATCCACGAAATATTTACAGCAATCTATTAAATATTCAGCTTTTGTGTTTTTATCAAAATTATTATTATTATTATTATTATTATTATTATTATTATTATTATTATTATTATATTATTATTATTAATCCAGAGTCACTAGTATGCAAACTCCTCCGTCAAAAGAGAGAGAGAGAGAGAGAGAGAGAGAGAGAGAGAGAGAGAGAGAGAGAGAGAGAGAGAGAGATCAAAGCTTACATTGCTCATCTAATGCAGTATTTATTAGAGAATATTGTGTCCTTGGAAACGGAGCTGTGGCACTTATTCCAAAATAATCGTTCTCGTCTCCAGTCCTTGGGATTCTTCCATCCTCGCACGGAATCCCGACGCTGTCGTCTGGGCGCTGGAAAGAGAGCGAACGTCCTTTTATATATATCACGTCCTCTGAGCACAGTCACTCAGAACCGCCGTTAAAATGTCGATAAAGTGTGGACCGGTGCCAAAGTGCAGATCTTAAGTGCCATCTTAACTGGCCTGAAGCCATTCGGGTACTTAACACGAGGTCCTTCGAATCGCTCTCCTAAGCGGCGTCTTCCGATAAGAGGCGCCGGTTTCTAAGTGGCTGCCGTGAGGTGAAGGGACGGAATGGCCTCATATTTCACACAAAGACTCATGTTAAGTTGAGGAGAGAGAAAGAGAGAGAGAGAGAGAGAGCATCTATATTTGTAAGCCAGTGATCAGGGAGTTGAAGGGAAGGAACAGCCTCATATTTCACACAAAGACTCATGTTAAGTTGAGGGTAGAGAGAGAGAGAGAGAGAGAGAGAGAGAAGAGAGAGGTGGAAAGACGGGGGGGTGTGAGGAGGGGGGAGGGAGGGAGGGCGAGGGGAGGGGGGGGGGGGGGGGAGGGGGGGGGGCGGGGAAGGGGAGAGAGAGAGAGAGAGAGAGAGGCATCTATATTTGTAAGCCAGTGATCTGTGAGTTGAGAGGAGGGAATGGCGACATATTTCACACAAAGACTCATGTTAAGTTGAAGAGAGAGAGAGAGAGAGAGAGAGAGAGAGAGAGAGAGAGAGAGGAATAATATCCAAGAATTCTGAATATTAATAGTAATTTGTATTTTTGTCTGTCCGAAAGTCGTTTTTTGGCAGATGACGAGGATTTTTACAATTGGTAATGAATATATCTCGTATTTAGCATTTTTTTTTTTTTAGCGTGAAATTTCTGTAGGGAAAGAAACGAAGCATTCACATATAAAGGCAAAATCCGCTAAGGAATGTGAAACCATGAAGTACCGCTGCAAGGCCTTTCGATTCTCGTCCTTTACTAAGCTTAGTAAAGGACTAGAGAACGTCTCCCAATAATAAATGACATTTCCCGAGTACACCCAGGTAATACACGCAGGCGAGATATACCAGCGCCCATTCCTTTATGAATAATGCCAAGGGCGTGGTTGTAGGATTCAGGGGAAATTATCATAACGCGTTCTGGATTCTTCTTCCACCCCATCCCCCATCCCTAGGGGCCCCAACCCCCTTTTCCCCCAGGGATCGAAGAACGTTCTCAGTTTCTCGCTGCTTAACTGGTACATTTTGTTGGCATATCCTTCCAATTACGACGAGAGAGGGAGCGAGCGGCGTTCCCACTGACACATTCTCTCTCCTGGTCCCCGAGTGGGACACTGGACGAGGGGTAGGGTGGAGGTAGGGTATATGGAATGGGGTGTGCTGGGGGAGAGGGGGGGCGGGGTGTGTGGTTAGAGGGGAGCAGCAGCTCCCCGTTGAGAGGAGACGCTTTGAAAGTTCGTCTGCCTTTTAAGAAGGTATTTGGGACTATCACGTGTTATGGGAAATATTGCGTATCACATATGGGCAATAATTCGTATCGCATATTATCATGGAAAACAATGCGTATCGCATATTATGGGAAATAACGCGTACCACATATTATGGGAAATAATACGTATCGCAAATTACGGGAAATAATGCGTATCACATATGGGAAATAATGCGTATCGCATATTATGGGAAATAATTCGTATCGCATATTTTAGGAAATAATGTGTATAACACATTATGGGAAATAATGCGTATCACGTAATATGGGAAACAATGCGTATCACATATTATGGGAAATAATGCGTATCGCATATTATGGGAAATAATGCGTATCGCATATTATGGGAAATAATGCATATCACATATTATGGGAAATAATGCGTATCACATACTATGGGAAATAATTCGTTTCGCATATTATGTGAGATAATGCGTATATGGACACATTTCATTCACAGATACACAAAAAATGAGAATCTGTGAAGTGATGTAGGAAATGATTAAATACGCAAAGATTTTCGTAGTTATAAGGAAATCAATTTTTGTTCCTGCACGATATACAAACCCTCGGTCCATTAAATTAGAAAGTAATTCCTAATGTAAAAGACCTCAGGTTTGTATAGTTAGGAATAATACAATTTACTTAAAAAAATTGTGATGTTAGGTAGAATGCTAAAGAAACAAAATACACCAATGCGTAAGTGACGGCGTTTCATTTATCAATACAAGTTTCAGAGTACATTTTGTGAAGTTGTGAAGTAATGAAAGAAACTATGAAATACAAAGAGTTCTTCGTATCTTTATAGACTGGTAATTGAGTTTATGAGGTAGAATGTTAAAAAAAGATTCCCACAAAATAAATCAAGCCAATGAGAAGCATAAATTGAATAATAAATATCAACCGATTTAATTATGCTGGCTTAACGATATTAGTTTCAATACACCTGATCCGCCTTTGTCAGAGTTAATTAGTTTTGCACTAATTATATTTTGGATATTGAAGAATTCGCGAAAAAAAAAAATCATTTAAAAAAAAATATTTGTTGCGTGAGTAACCTTGGTAAAAACGGATTACGTTTTATTTATTTATAAATGGATTACACCGAATGACTTCCCTCTTCCTTAAACACTAAACCTTAGCAACTAATATTAATTTTTAGCAAACATATGGCGTTGTGGTCTATCGTCTTGTAAGACTTTGGTAACATTAAGAAAAATGAATTTCTGTAAACAAAGCAGATAAGAGACTGAGAAGTCAGGTGAAAGGGCTGCTATAGGAGCAAGAGCTCGTGCTGGCATAAGGCCAGCTTAATCTCAAACAACAGAAGGAGATAAATATCTAATGGAAAGGGATATTGATCTTTTAGCGCTGTACAAAGATGGCATGACACAGCTGACTGAATAAAAAATTTCCAAGAATCTACAGGAATGACATTGTTCATTAAAACACTTGCATAGACGGCAACATTTCAAGACCTTTATATTTTCATTGCGTTCATCAAAACATAATATATTCGAAGGTCGATTTAAAACCATGAATTTCTTACATAAATAAATAAATAAAAAAAGTGTTCTGGAAACTGGAACGAAGGCAGAGTTTAATTTCATCACGAATTGAAAATATATTTTCATGCTATTCAAATTAGTGGTTAAACTAAGGACTGCCTTATGATGAGGTTCATTGCATTGATGTTGGTTCAATGCAGATACCAATTATCGTTTCACTTTGATCTTAACGAATGTATTCAATAGATATAGGTCCTCAGAAAATATATCGTGTGTTTAGAGACTTCCTTCAAATACTTTAAATCCGTCTTCTACGCTTAGAGTGAAATCTATCATATAAGGACAATTTCAAAAAATACTCCTTATCTACCAAACATTGTTTTTTACTGGAGTCGTTCTGCTTGTGTGAAATTTTGCTTTCTTTGTTTAGTAAAGTCGAAGAAATTCTTCCTCAAGAAATCTACTTAATATCAAAGTACAGTATGCGTTGGTTTTCCGGTATTTTTTTTTTCAAGATTTACTGACATTTTCAGTCTCAGGTGATTACAAAATTGATGCATCTCAAATATCACAAGGAGGAGTTAAAAATCCTCATTTAGTGAACAGATGGAATTTATATTTTACATTTTTCAATTTGAGACAAAAAAAAAAAAAAAAAAAAAAAAAGTTTCCAGCTTCAAAAGCCGGATTTTCTTTCGCCCATAATATTGGGAGAGTTTTATGTTTTTTTTATATAAAAAATGTTTAGAATTAATTATAGAGTTTAGCTTTTTTAGAACGACAAAATTCCATTTGATTCCTAAAGATAAATCGTTAATTTCTCTAGAATCGATCAGCCATCATGAGCCGAGATGATGTGACTCCATATCATTATAGGGTTCCATACTACAGTTAGTAAATATATTAAAAAAATCTTGTTGTTGTCTTGACTAACAATAATATGACAAGATAATTACCACATTATGCTCGGTGCGTAAAATATTTTAATGGGAAACGTTGCTCTGGGCGAGGTATTATTACGTAGATTTACCTTTGTGAATGACGATCAAGTAAACAAAGAATACATATGATTATGTTAGTTTATGATGGTGTCAAGAAGGACAACTTAGCAATATATTAAGGAAATAAGTTAGTCTTTAGGAATTACGACCCTCTGCTTTGTAAATGTTCAATACGAAGTTAATTTTCCGCGTTGTCATAAACCGACACCTATAGAATGAGGAATTGATAATTATCAGTACATTTTCAACGTTAACGTTATTCATTAAGGAAATGAAGGAATGCGAAGAAAGACAAAACAAAATATGAAGTAAGGCGAGAGAAATAAAGAAAACAGGGTTATAATACATCGTTAAGAGTCGTAGTATTAATCATTCCAAGAGCCGATCTGGTTAGAATCACTGAACATTCCCCCAGGAAGTAATTATAATGCGTTTGTAATGTATCTCAAGAGCGCAGTTTTTCTTCCGTTTCGTATGAATTCCCGGAGAAAAAGTTTGGGATTAAACGCCTTCGGGTTGGCGGAGAGAGAGAGAGAGAGAGAGAGAGAGAAGAGAGAGAGAGAGAGAGAGAGAGAGCATATTCAACATGTTGTGAGAGTAGTACAAGAAAAGCAGAGAGAAACAGCAATTGAGTGAGGAAATAAGAGAGAGAGAGAGAGAGAGAAGAATATGAACATGATGTTAGAGTACAAGAAAAGCAGAGAGAATCATACATGGAGTTAGGAAATAAGTGAGAGAGAGAGAGAGAGAGAGAGAGAGAGAGAGAGAGAGAGAGAGAGAGAGAGAGAGAGAACATGATGTTAGAGTACAAGAGAAGCAGAGAGAATCAAACATGGAAGTAGGAAATAAAAGAGAGAGGGAGAGAGAGAACATGATATCAGAGGACAAGAGAAGCATAGATAATTATACATATCAACAAAAATCAAGTCAACAACAAATAAAGTCTGAGACTCATGTGGCATGAAATTAACCTATAACGACACTTTATACTGCTGTTTTCATAGTGCAGCTGTGACCATCAGAGTGGTTAAGGGTTTTAATAATACTTCCCCTCGTGTAATTTTCACCTCAGCGTCCTCAACGCTTCGTGTTCCAGGCATTTCATTGTCAATTAAACATCTTCTACCTGATCCAGGTAGAGAATGTCCAATTGCAGGTAGAGAGTGACAACGCCCACCCAATGGTAGACGTGGAGTACCCCCGTTGAGGAATGAAAATTAAACATCCTCTACCTGATGCAGGTAGAGAGTGACAACGCCCACCCAATGGTATACCTGGAGTACCCCCATTGAGTAATGAAGGGAAGAGGTTTGAAAGTTTCACTGATTTTCTCGGTCACTCGATAATGGATGCTGCAGGAATGGACAGCTGTTTATCTGACTTGAAAGTCTGTCTCACAGTGGAAGTCCAATCGTTCGGAAGAGTGAAGGACAGATGTATAGTTGATCAGAGTCGCCTCTCAGTGACATCTGAGCGACAACCATATGATAATATAATGGTATGTTTTGTGTGGGTGTGTGTGTGGGTTAAACAATTCTGAAACAAAAATACCTAATTTTATCACTGTATCTTTTGTGAATAATATGACTATGTTTTCAAGTCCATATACTGTGTCTTACTCACCAAATAGGAGATGGGAAGAAGTATCAATAATTTTGATTACTGTATATCTATATAACGTGAATCCTCAAGGCTGCGTCATCCCTGATCTGATTCATCTGTAGCGCCTTTTATTTGTGGGGTGGGGGGGGGGGTGGGGGGGGGGGGGGGGGGGGGGCGGTGGGAGGGGGAGGGACGCCTATTGATGCGTTTAATGTTGCTAAATCTCAAGTCAATAATTTTGATTACTCTGTATTTTTATAACCTGAATCCTGAAGGCTACGTTATCCATGATATAATTCAGCTGTAAGCCTTATTTTGTTTTTGTTTATATTGGGGGGGTGGTTGGGGTTGGGGGGGAGGGGAAGGGTAGGGACGGCTATTGATGCTTTTACTGTAACTATAAAAAAAACAAAAAAGTTTAACTTATTATAAGAAAATACGACCCAGAACCTGCGGATTATATATATATATATATATATATATATATATATATATATATATATATATATATATGTATATTGTATATATATATATATATATATATGTGTGTGTGTGTAATATATATATATATATATATATATATATATATATATATATATATATATATAAATATGTATATATATATATATATATATATATATATATATATATATATATAATATATATGTATATATATATACACACACACACACACACATATATATATATATTATATATTATATAAGATATATATATGTATGTATACATATCTCGCTTTTCCTTTTTTCCTTTAGTGGTAAAAACCTTTATATATACATATATACATATTTATATATATATATATATATATATATATATAGTATATATATATATATATATATATATATATATATATATATACATATACATATATATATATATATATATATATATATATATATATATATATATATATATATATATATGTATATATATATATATATATATATATATATATCTATATATATATATATATATATATATATAAAGGTTTTTGCCACGAAGGAAAAAGGAAAAGCAAGATAGCCAAGAACTTTCGTGCTAGACCAAAAGTTCTTGGCTATCTCGCTTTTTCCTTTTTCCTTCGTGGCAAATCCTTTATTTATACAGAGCATCACGTTTTATATACTTCGTGATCAAGTTATTCATTTATATATATATATGTATATATATAATATATAGTATATATATATATATATATATTCCACAACGACCTCTCACTTGCAATCGGGTTAATGGCACTTGCATACGGAAAATAATAAAAAAAAAAAAGGTCAAAAGGTTTCGGGGATGACCGCCCGATCACTTTGCGTCGGTGGGATTTTAACAAAATTGAAATGTTTAATCGTCGTAGCTCTCCGCTAATGGCTCGTGTGTGTGCGCCGGGGATAGGACAGAATGGGATTTCTCATTTACTCCACCAACGCAGCAGCGACCAGTTGCAGGGACTAATCATCTCGACGCTCTTGAATTCGATTCATTATTCCTTACGCTGCCTTAATGTCCCATTCCCCACCTCCCCCATCTCGGGGGAGGTGGAGGGAGAGAACGAGAGCGACGGACAGAGGCAGGGAAGGAGGGAAAGAGACAGGATAGGTAAAAGCGACAGAGATTATGAAAAGAAAAGACAGGGAATAAGAAAAAAGTCAGAGAATATGATAAAGGACAAAGAATAAGAAAAAAACAGAGAATATGAAAAGACAGAGAATAGGGGAAAACGACTCGGTGAATAAGAAAAAATGACAGAGAATAAAAAAAAGACAGTATAAGAAAAAAAAAAAAATATGAAAAGACAGAATAAGAAAAAAAGTCAACAGAAAAACGCCAGAGAATATGAAAAAAGACAGAGAATTAGAAAAAAAAGACATAGAACGGTAAAATAAAGAAAGACACAGAACATGAAAATAAAGACAAAAAACAGGAAAAAAGACAGAAAATAGGGAATAAGACAGAGGTGAAGAAAAAAGACAGCGGAGAGAAATTAAAGACAGAATAGGAAAAGAGACAGAGAACAGGAAAATAAAGACAGAAAACAGGAAAAAAAACCAGAAAAAATAGGGAATAAGACAGAGGAAGAAAAAAGACAGAGGAGAGAAATTAAAGACAGAATAGGAAAAAAGACAGAGAACAGGAAAAAAAACAGAAAATAGGGAATAAGACAGAGGAAGAAAAAAGACAGAGGAGAGAAATTAAAGACAGAATAGGAAAAAGACAGAGGCACAGAATAAAGACAGAAAACAGGAAAAAAAACAGAAAATAGGGAATAAGACAGAGGAAGAAAAAAGACAGAGGAGAGAAATTAAAGACAGAATAGGAAAAAAGACAGAGAACAGGAAAATAAAGACAGAAACAGAAAAAACAGAAAATAGGGAATAAGACAGAGGAAGAAAAAAGACAGAGGAGTGGGAATAAGACAGAGGAAGAAAAAGGAAGAGGAGAGAAATTAAAGACAGAATAGGAAAAAAGACAGAGAACAGGAAAATAAAGACAGAAAAGATGAAAAAAGACAGATTATGAAAAGAAGACAGAGCAGAGATAGAGAGAGGAAAAAAGTAAGACAGAATGGGGAAAAAAGACAGAGAAGAGGAAATTTATTGGTAGATATGTTCTATATGTTCTGTGAAATTGTAAGCCATAGCTTATCCTAATCTTAATAAGAAAAAGAAGAATTCTCTTATAACTGGTTTTGCATTTATTAAAACTCAACCAATATTGCTAGACAACTGGATTGTTAGAAATGAATATGATATCGTCCACATATTTTCTCCCGTGTCAAACTTACTGTGGTGTAGTACTGGTAATCTTCTAAGGCACGAAAATATGGTAATTCAGTTGTATTCCACATAGGAAAATGAAAATGGTCTATCTCAGAAAATGGCCAACACTTTCGTCCTCCAATGGACCTCTTCTTGGAGCGTTTATGAAGGTCAACGCTCCAAGAAGAGGTCCATTGGAGGACGAAACTGTTGGCCATTTTCTGAGATAAACCATTTTCATTTCCCTATGTGGAATACAACTGAGTTACCTTGGCGTGTTCTACCAGGATAGCATTTAATTATAACTATATGCTGAGTTAATTGAGTTGGGAGCTCCTTGCATAGGCGCGAACCAGAGTTAATCAGGTATATGAGACAACTAACACAAAGGTTATATTAAATAAGGGATGAAGTCCCGGCATTGGATGGAGCCCCCATAGAGCTGAGATTATTAATCAACTTATGCTAGCCGTAGCTGATTAGTCTCCAATTCAGCGGAGTTGTAGACAATACAGGGAAGACCCGTGGGATTTATTTAAGTAAGATAGGATTCCTGTTTGGTCGTGCAATTTGTAACTCTTTGATGCATGATCTTTGATTACTCAATAGCACTCCTTGATATATCTTACTCTTAACTGCATCGTAGGGATAGATTTATATAATATAATATCATATAAATGTATATATATATATATATATATATATATATATATATATATATATATATATATATATATATGTACAAATATAATATATATGTATATGTAAATTATATATATATATATATATATATATAGATATATATATATATATATATATATATAGAGAGAGAGAGAGAGAGAGAGAGAGAGAGAGAGGAGAGAGAGAGCCTCTAGTCGGCGAAGATAACAATACTTCATGGGTTACCATAATACATCAGTAGAAGGCCAGTTTATTAAAACAAAAAGATTCGCACACAATTCTCGGTGGCATCATCAGTCCTCTGGGACAATAAAAAAAAAAAAAAAAAAAAAAAAAGTAAATACATTATAAAAGGAATTCACAAAACTACAAGGTAATTAAAAAATTCATGGTTTGAAAAGAAAAGCAGAAGTTAAAAGTTAAAAAAATTCTTTAAAACACTGGAAGTGAGAGAGAGAACTTGGATGGTTGGTGTCTTAGTTCTCTCTCTCACTTCCAGTGTTTTAAAGAATTTTTTAACTTTTAACTTCTTCTTTTCTTTTTAAACCATTAATTTTAAATTACCTTGTGAATTCCCTTTTATAACATATTTACTTTTATTGTTCACAGACTGATGATGCACCGAGAATTGTGTGCGAAACGTTTTTAATAAACTAGTCTTCTACTGATGTATTATGGTCCCCTGAAGTTATCATATATATATATATATATATATATACGTATATATATATATATATATATATATACATATATTATATATATATATGTATATATATATATATATATATATATATATATACGTATATATATATATATATATCTATATATATATATATATATATATATATATATATGTGTGTGTGTGTGTGTGTGTGTTATTATTATTATCATTATTATTATTATTATTATTATTATTATTAATTATTATTATTATTATTATTATTATTATTATTATTATTATTATTATTATTATAGTGCGTTGGTCTGCGCGCGTGTGTATTTGGGTTAATTTTTCTTGTATTTTGTTATATTTGTTTAAATTGTTTTCAATGGTTCAGTTTGCAATTACGTAAAGAACAGTTTTTTTAGAATGATAATAAACGTGTTGGCGAGAAGAATATAAATGGAATATATTACGTGCTTCAGGTATGCTTCATCTCCAAGCAGCAGCAGCAGCCCTTCCTCCCTTCTCCCCTCCCCCCCACAAA
>NC_061103.1:3618445-3635945 GCF_015104395.2 Macrobrachium nipponense | reverse complement strand
AGAGATTCGTCCACAAGTAAGCCAATTTTAGGTCACCCCCCGCTGATAATCTTCCTTTAATCTTCTTAAGCGTTGGTGAATGAACACTGCGTCGACGATATCTGATATCCAATTCCCTTTTGAGATGTTCATTACCTGCTTCTCTTTTATTAAGGCCGATTCCATCATTTGACTCTTGTACCGGCAGTTGCTGCTATAAATTACACGTGACATATTCCAGTTTATTCTATGGTTATGTTCATTTATATGGTTGAAAATAGCCGAGTTCTGTTGTCCATACCTAACTGACCGTTTGTGTTGTATTAATCTCTGGGGAAGTGATTTACCTCTGTAAATTCCGATGTAAGTGGTGGTCACAGTCCTGGCATGGGATCTCATATACCCCAGAGTCTTTGAGAGATGTCTTTTGTTGGACGTTAATCAGGGATTTGGCTAAGGTATTTGGGTAGGTAAATGCAAAAGGGTTGGATTTCCCAAGGGTGTGAGTTACTCTCTTAATCGTCTCCAGGTGGGGAATTTTTATTTTATTGTTGGGTGTGTCTCTGGTCTTGTCTTTAGGGGGTCGGTAGAAAATTACGTTTGCTTTTTGAATTGCTTTCTCAATTATATGGTCAGGATACTTTAAAGATGAAAGTTGCTTGCGAATTAGTTCAAATTCTTTTTCCAGGAAATCTGGGGAACAAATTCGTAAGACTCTTAAGAATAGGTTGCTAGCTATACCTATCTTGATAGTATTGTCATGATAGCTAAAGTAGTGAATATATGAAAGTGAGAACGTTGGTTTTCTGTATATGGTAAATTTGTCGTGTCTCTGATTATTAAAACATCAAGAAAAGGAATTTTGTTGTCTGTTTCCCATTCAACTTTAAATTTGATGCTGGGCACTAATGCGTTTAATTTTGAGAGAAGGAATTCATTAAAATTACCCCACTTATTATCCAAAATGTTAGTATGTCATCCACGTATCTCATCCACAGCATGTTTTTGGGTTTATTGCATTTATTACTGTAGTTTCAAAGTATTTCCATGTACAGATTGGCTAAAACAATAGGACTTAAAGGACTACCCATACTACACCCGAATTTTTTTTGCTTGTAGAATGATTCCCCGAATGAAAATACGTTATTAGATGCACATAATTCAACTAACTTTATTTTTTTGTGTAAACTTTTCTCATTCATATACCTGAAGAGAGAGACAGCAGTCTCTGAAATATAGTACTTTTCTCTCTACATTTTGGTGTTGTTTTATGGGGCTTTTATTTCTAATATATATATAATTATATTAATATAATATATCCTTTTTATTATATTATATATATATAATATATATATATATATATTTATATATATATGTGTGTGTGTGTGTGTGTGTGTGTTGTGTGTGTGTGTGTGTGTGTGTTTTCTGAGTTTTACCTTCTCTAAGGAAAATTTTTAAAAATCAAAAGCTAAATAACATATGTACAGTTCCCTCCCTACTGCCCACCCCCCACGAAAAAAAAAAAAAAAAAAAAAACAGGCAAAAGACGTAGTTACAATTGAAGAAGTATAACTCACAGGAAAACCCGCGAGAGGGAACTATGACAGTCCGTTTGCAAATAGGCAGTGAAAGCGAACTGCTTTTGCATTCGGCAGCGAGAATCGAATGAGGGAGGCGGTCTCCAATAGGCGCGAAGCTCTTCCAATGGCTTTATTGTAGCGAGTGAATTATTCATGGCGCGCAGTTTCAGCTTTCGCGATCTTGGAGTAAAACCTCCTTCGGACTGCAAAAAAAAAAAAAAGAAAAAAAAGTGGGGGATGGCAAGCGAGGAGCAAACAAAATCCTCTCCATGAATCTCTCTTCGGGAAACTCCTGTCAAGTGGCCGATTGATTTGAGTTAAAAAAAAAAAAAATGGGGGTTGCCGAGACTTGAATTTCCAAAGAACCCACATGTTACCACTAATAATTATTTATTAACTTAAGGTATCTTTCTAAAATACTCGTTAACTAACAAAATCCTCTCCATGAATCTCTCTTTGGGAAACTCCTGTGGCCGATTGATTTGAGTTTGAAAAAAAAAAAAAATTAAAAAAAAAATAGTTTCCAAGACTTGAATTTCCTAGGAACCCACATGTTACCATTAATAATTATTTATTAACTTAAGGAATCTTTCTAAAGAACGCGTTAACTAACAATATCCTCCATGAATCTCTCTTTGGGAAACTCCTGTCCAGGGTCCAATTTATTTGAGTTTGCAAAAAGAAAAAAAGAAAAGAAAAAAAAGTTGCCAAGACTAGAATTTCCAAGGAACCCACATGTTACAACTAATAATAATTAGTTGAAAACGGATTACAATATTAGAATTTTGATAGTTTTCATGACATATTAATGTAAAGTTTGTTCAGTTTCTCTCTGCTGCAATATCCAAAACTTCCTTTGTGATGCCTTATTCAAATCATCGGTCTTCGGGAATGATAAATATACAGGTTAGTCCGGTCAAGTCAACACAGCTGTATCGTGATGGAATCTGTCATGTCATTTCTTTGTACTTGTTGGTGTTAGGATTTTATGTTTACCAAAACTTCACCCTTGACTTATATATATCTATTCGTCAAATGGAGAATATTTTACGTAAGTTGTTAAGGAGAGAGAGAGAGAGAGTAGAATACTGACTTTTATTTATTTATTTATTTGTAATAGGAAAAGATGAAGTATTTTTTTCATTTATTTTCGTCAAATGGAGAATATTTTACCTACGCTCTTAAGTAGAGAGAGAGAGAGAGAGAGAGAGAGAGGAGAGAGAGAGAGAGAGAGAGAGAGTAGGAAAACGGAATCGCCAGTCTTACTTTCTTTTATTTTTTTTCATGAAATAAAATAAATTGTAGATTTCATTCGTTCCTAAAAGCGACAGTTAGTACTTTTCTTTCCTCTCTTCTTGAAATATATCACTTTTCTCGTTTTATCTGGTTTATTATTGGTTATTTAATGAGATATAAGATCCATTTGTCCCTGAAAACGAAATGTCTCATACTAGGAATTGCCAATCACTGTATGGAGATTAATTTAGTATAAACAATAGAAGGACTTCTAGTTTAATCTTTCTAATCCACTTCAGTGTTTACACTTCATTTTCACTTATTCGATGAGTAAACCTTTGCTGTTCTTGTTGTTCTTGCTGTTGCTGTTCTTGTTGGTGGGGGAGGGGTTGGGTGGGAAAGCCTAAAAAGGTCTGAAAAGGGTGTTTCGCGTCGAGCTAAAGATACAGGAATTTGAGGATAGGATATTTATGATTTATTTATTAGAATGAAAATGTAAAAAGATAAATAATATGCATATTAAACAGCAAATAAAGATCATTTCTGATAAAATATAGCGCATTTATTTTAATTTTCGTTGGAGAAACAACGCTCTGTTTGACCGTAGATTTTAACATGCGCACCGAGTAAGGTGGAGGTCGGATCACGCCTTGTTGTATTATCTCTTGAAGTCATTCTATTTTAAATAAAGACCCAAGTAGATTTTAACATGCGCACCGATTAAGGTGAAGGTCGGAACACGCCTTGTTTTATTATCTCTTAAGTCATTCTATTCTAAATAAAGACCCAAGTAGATTTTAACACGCGCACCGAGTAAGGTGGAGGTCGGATCACACCTTGTTTGTATTATCTCTCGAATTCATTCTATTTTTAAAGAAAGACCCAAACGCAAATACCCCCAGGCCGTACCCAAGAAGGAGTAAATAGCCCTGGCGACGATTTTAATATTCACTGCAGGAGTCTGGCTCCCGTTCCGTCCATTCTTCCCGTAGCGATCGGGGATCGGGGAGGACAAGCAAGCGAGCTGCCACCACCCATTTTCTGACGACAATAGGCGCCTGGAACCGACACAGAAAACCCCTAAAAGTGAATTCATGAACATTTCTCTATACGAGCGCTGCCATTTTTACCTGATTCCGTCTCGGTCTGCCAGGAAGCTTTTGTGTATACTCTGTATCGGTTTTGTGTGTGTGTGTGTTTTTTTTTAAATATTCACTTTTCCCCTGGCGAGCCTTCTTTTACTTTTACTTAATATTCTGGCCTTTTGTTTTACAGTTCTGCTTTGGTGAATATTTTTTTATACTTATTATAATGGCCTTTAGTTATTCAGTTCTGCTTTGGTGAATATTTTTTTATACTTATTATAATGGCCTTTTGTTATTCAGTTCTGCTTGGTGAATATTTTTTTATACTTATTATAATGGCCTTTTGTTATTCAGTTCTGCTTTGGTGAATAATTTTTTATACGTATTATAATGGCCTTTTGTTATTTGTTCTGCTCTGATGAATATTTTTCTTTTGCTTATTATACTGGCATTTTGTTATTCAGTTCTGCTCTGGTGAATATTTTTCTTATACTTATTATACTGGTATTTTGCTATTCAATTCTGCTCAAGTGAATATTTTTCTTATACTTATTATACTGGTATTTTGCTATTCAATTCTGCTCTAGTGAATATTTTTCTTATACTTATCATACTGGCCTTTTGTTATTCCTACATCGCTTAGTAATTTATTTCACTGATGATTTTTTCTCAGGCATTAAAAATATTTCAAACTTCTAAATATCATTCGTTTGCTAAGTAAACTGAATTATAGATCCTTGGCCGACCCCGAATAACAGACTTTTAACTTCAGCTTCTTATTCAGTTTCATTTTTCAGTTGTAGCGATTATTTATTCAACGAATAAAAACAAAAGTTCTTGTCAGTCTTTTTTGCATTTCGATTTGTTGTATTTACTGAAACGTCTATAATTTTTTTTCAGTCAAAAGAAAGAAATACAGTGCTTAACATAAAAGCATGTATTGAAATCTAAGAATTCTTTTAGAATGTTAATTCCCTTTTAATCGGGGAGTAAGAATATTAATTGCTTTGTTGTTGTTGTTGTTGTTGTTGTTCTTGTTGGGGAGTAGGAAAGCCTACAAAAGGTGTGGAAAAGGTGTTTCGCGTTGAGTTAAAGATACAGGAATTTTAGGATAGGATATTTACGATTCAATATCTCGCACCAATACATGTCTTGTGAAATCGCCTTAAAAGATTATTACCGTGTGATTCAAATGAATATGCGTCTTTTGAAATCCGTTTAAGATTATTAAAGACTACGGGCTGCTCTATGAGCAAGAGCCCCGTGCTGCCATAAGGCCAGCTTAATCTAAAAAAAAAAACGATATAATTCTACGATTACATCTAAAACACAATATATATATATATATATATATATTATATATATATATATATATATAATATATATATATATATATATATATATATATATATTTACTGCGATTATAGCGCGCAACAATGTAACTTCAGCAAAAATCAAAACCGACAACGTGTAAGTCTCCATCCAATGAAACCGCCCCCCCCCCCCCCCCCACAGGGGACACACACACAAAAAAAGGCCTCTGTGGCATCTCTTATTTACGCATCGCATGGAAAAACGGAGAGCTAAAACAACAAAGGAGGGAGGCCATAAAACGCCAATTAAATCTTTATGGAGAATCATTTTTGAAGTAGGAACACGGAACGCCACTCAAAAGGGGCGATCTTTCATTATGCAAATGCTATGGAAAGTGGTCCCCGGCGTTGTGCCCTGCGAGCTTTTATTCGATAAAATCCTATTAGAAGCAGGGAAATGAAATGTGGGATTACGATTCGCTGCTGCTGCGCGTGATGCTTACACCGGAGGCAAAGAGGAAATAAAGAAAGGAAGAAAGAGGTAGTAGGAGGTAGGAGGTAGGAACAGATGAAAGGCAGAGTTGGTAGGCAAGATGGCGAGGGAGATTAAGAAGACGTTAACAAAAATAGTAAAAAAGAACCGACGAAAAGATAAAACCTAGATTGCAGGAGCTAACCATTCAGACATTTAAACGACAAAAGATGAGAGGGCAGTAAGAATTCAAATTTAAAGAAGATTAAATCTGCTGAATAAATATAAATCTGTATGCTAGTACTGACAACATAAATATTACCATATCTAATAGGCAATATGAAATAATTTTAAGTTATGGCGAGGCATATATATAATATATATATATATATATATATATATATATATATATATATATATATATATATATATATGCATATATAGCAGTGAATTATATACTACATCTATATATATATATATATTATATATATATATATATATAATATATATATATATATATCTATATATATATATATATATATATATTTATATATGCAGTGAATTTGTGTTTAGCGCTTTTAACACACAGCTCCTGTCAAATAATGACATAAAGTAATACAATATCAAGTTCCCCAAAAGATTTTTTTTCTCGAGAATAAAAGGTTAAAAAAAAAAAAAAAAAAAAACTACAATTTGAGGACGTCTAAGAAAGAGCCTCGTGCCAATAGGCAACAGTCGGACCAGTCCGCACAAAACTAAGAGGGTAAATTCGACCTTGACAAACGCGACAATTCTCATTGCGGGAATTTCCGGCTCAGGAGGAGGAGGAGGAGGACGAGGAGGAGGACGAGGAGGAGGAGGAGGAAGATAAATAGATATGACACCGACGCCCTGCTGGGATTTGTATCCGAGCCACTTGCCTGTCTCGACTGTCAAGGATTTTCTTTCTGCCTTTGCAGTTACAAGTTATACACGTTTCCCGGAATGAAGAATGGCTCTGTTCTAAAGAGAAAACGGCGTTTATATATTTTTCTCGCGCGCCCAAGGACGTGCAGAGCTTGTTTTCATTTTTGTTATGATGTTTCTTTTACCGTGGTGGAATTATGCTTCGCTTTTAGTATTCAGGGTGATTTTTAATAATTAAAAAGCAGTTTTTATCTCGTTGAGTTTTTACTTATTTTGTATCAATACTCACAAACTACTATATATTAATTTGGTTCAACTCAAATTGATCAATCTATGACGTCAGGTAAAGATGAATTGCTTTTTTTTGTATCAATACTCACGAACTACTTATATTAATTTGGTAATATCAGTTGGTGTCTCCTTTCATTTTCTGTGCTAGTTTTTGTTTTATATATTATTATATATGGACCATGCTCTTCGTGAGTTATATGTTAAGATCTTCCCATGTCTGACTTTTAAAGGTCGATAAGTTTTTTTTATACTTGGCTAAATATTCGAAGTATTTTTTGAAACGAGCAAATGTAAATGTACTGAATATGAAAAATATATGGAATGAAGGAAATCAAAACCGTGGTTTAACTTCTAAAATGCCAGAAATTGGCCAAAAGTTCTGAATTAGTTCCGTAAACATTTATAACTAACTCCTAAGGATTTTGTAAGGTTTTCCTCCTTTCGTGTAATCAAGCACTAATTGCAGACCTTCATCCAACGCGTAACGCATCAATGTACCCGGGAGGTAACCAGATCCCAAGCGGCGCGGTTTAGGCTAATTCAAGTCGTAATGAGGAGCAGGCATAATTGGGGTTTCATCGTCTGAACTCATTAGCCGTCACCTTTGCCGAATGATTATCTTGGATGATGGAGTTAGGAAGCATAAGAAAGTTTGATTTTTTCTTTTCCTCTCTGCCGACGGAAGCGTTACATCATTTCGACCGTTCATACGAGACGCAATTATTAATTGTTAATCGTTTCGTAAGTGGGGTCGTATTCTGATAACATCTTCCTCCGCAGCAGTGGTGGAATAGTATGTCCCGATAGATGATGAAGCTGGGAAGGTAATTTCATACTAATGACTTGCCATTAGTATGAATCCTTTCACAAGTTTGCCTTTGGTTGTGTTTCTCGATATTCATCAGGTATACAAAAGTGGTTTTCGGTTAATATAGCATTCTAATTTTGTCGCGCCTTTTCTGCAAGATGACGTCATGTATTTTACATTTACGCCCAAACCGAAAACTGCGAACATTCTCTCTCTCTCTCTCTCTCTCTCTTCTCTCTCTCTCTCTCTCTCTCTCAATAGCAATAAGATTCTTATGTTCTTTACCTATCCATCCTCGCTAGATATCTCTCCATCCTTCCTAAGTGTCTAGATATCTATGGCAATCTTGGACAAGCTGCAAGAATTAACCTAGGAAAAGAAACCAGTCAACCTTTGGAATAGCCTTCAAGATGCCAGTGTCCTGTGACCCAATCACAGCGCTGTTATTTATGGTAATGTTAAGTCGAGAGGGAAATCTGTCATTATAGAACGTAAGAGTAGTAGAGAAGAAGCTTCTTTTATCTCATATTTTTTTATGATTATAAACCAATGGGTAAAAGGTTAATTATATTATATACATAAATGAAAGTTATAAAATTGCCAAAACGTCTGTCTTCATGACCTGACGAAATAACGTGCATTTTAACAGATAATATCTTTGCCTAGTTTTTACAATTTGCAATATACTATTCACTTTATCTTACAGCAATATACTATTCACTTTATTTTACAACGGTATACTATTCACTATTTACTATTCTTTACGTTATACCGATTCACTATTCACTGCAATATACCATTGACTATTCGCTATTCTTTAAAATATACCATTGACTATTCGCTATTCTTTAAAATATACCAATCACTATTCTTTATTATTATACTAATTCACTATTCACAGTTCTTTGCAATAAACTATTCATTATTCACTACTCTTTACGATTCACTGAACAATATACCATTCACTATTCCCTATTCTTTACAGTATACCATTCACTGTTCATTATTCTTTATATTATACTATTCTCTACTCACAATTCTTTACAATAAACTATTCATTATTCACTACTACTCTTCACCTCTCGGGGAAACGTTTCTGCAATCACAGCTAATATTGCTGTCTTATTCAAATGCCGGAAGATTTACCTCGACACGCGGAGACAAAGACGAGAGTACTTAATGCCAGGCTAATTAGGATCTCTTCAAAGTTTTAATTGTTCTGTGATTATGCCATTGTAAAACGTTTGATTATTCTTTCAACAATTTTTTTTATTCCGTTTCTCAATCTTTGTTTTCTTTCGTCTAAACTATAATAGTGTTGTCCATTTGTATAATGTAGATGAATAAATGATTCAAAGAATATTCTCTTTAATGTTTTAATTGTTCTGTAATTATGCCATTCTAAAACGTTTAATTATTCTTTCAACACTTTTTATTATATCGTTTCTCAATCTTTGTTTTCTTTCGTCTAAACTATAATAGTGTTGTCCATTTGTATAATGTAGATGATAAATGATTCAAAGAATATTCTCTTCAATGTTTTAATTTTTCTGTAATTATGCATTCTAAAACGTTTAATTATTCTTTCAACACTTTTATTTTATTCCGTTTCTGAATCTTTATTTTCTTAGGTCTAAACTATAATAACGTTATTCATTTGTATAATATAGATGAATAAATGATTCAAAGAATATTCTCTTCAAAGTATAAATTTTTCTGTAATTATGCCAGTCTAAAACGTTTAATTATTCTTTCGACCCTTTTTTTATTTCGTTTCTGAATCTTTGTTTTCTTTCGTCTAAACTATAACAATGTTATTCATTTGTATAATAAAAATAGATAAATGTTTCAAAGAATATCGTCCAAATTTCGCTTATTAAGATGTTATGGATATTTATTAGCTTTCCATTGACCATTTCTTGGGATAAAATCTTGAACTGTCGTGGTTAATATAAAGCATTGCCTCTATTTACATCTTGCATTCACTAATCGCAAGTTCTCTAGGAGCTATAAGCAATATTATGGAATAAAAAAACCTTTCATAATGCTGAATTCCTGTAGGTAATATTCATATCCTCATTTATAAGTTATTATTTGTATGTAAAGTAAGAGCAGATGGTGCATTGTGTATAACATGGACAAAGGCAATGTTGATGAGCCTTCTTTGTAGTAGAATTCTGGAGCAGTATTATTATGGAGGTTTTACTGGACAAATGGCTCAACCACGAATCGGCGATTATAGTATGAATATTTCAGCGTCCATTGAGTTTTCCCTGGTGGGGCGCATTGGTAGCAGGGTAGTGTAGGGTTAATGTTGGAGAAATATATATTTATACACATAATCAGCAAACAGAGTGAAAGTGAAGCCACATGAATTGCCTGATCCATATCACCATGTAAACACGCTTGGTAACCCATAAACAAACAGTATCTTTATGGCTATCGATTAATTCATATAAAGAGGAAATATTTCACTCTGCGCCCTGGCGCTGGCGAGCCATCTTAATATCTTCACAAGACGCTAAAGTCTCTTCTTATAAATCACGGAAACCTTTTATTACTGCGCTGCGTTCTTGAAAAGCTACTTGCCTTTATGTTCTGGAGAAGAACGTGATTGTTCGGTATACTTTCGTCGCGTGAGAGTGTTGTTTTAAGGTAATGTGTATCGGGTAGAGGTATATAGCCATAACAAATGACAATGGAAAAACCTTTTTAGGATAGTATATTTTATTAATGAACTGCCTTTTTTTTAATACTTCATAACTGTAATTGACGCGTGCCACATGTTATAGTTTATATGCTTTTATTTTATCTTTATTTCCTAAACCTATTTAATGCGTACTAAAAATAACTAATACGATTTTATAAATGAAAATTCCTTAATTGTATTGAATCCATATATCTTCAAGATTATATTTCCAGTCGTATTTTTTCGGTATTTACTATTGTTACTCCCTGAGTAACTTGCGCTCAATATGTTATCCTCAACCAATTTCACTGTATTATATGCAAAGCCATGTTAGAGCGACTGACGTAGTAATCTGTGTATTATATGCATAAATTATTCTCCCGAATTCGATGCGAAAACAGCAGACAACGTCACTTTAACGAATTACTATTTCATACCAATGTGGAAATATGAAATGTTTAATAAATATTTTTAAAGGTTTTTATTACTCAGAAGTCTTCTCGGTGCATTTTACACTTCTTTCATTATTCACATCGCTTGTATAACTTACGCACATAGCTTCCTAATGGTTTTAAGATATTTTTATTTATGCATAAACTACGTTTCTTGTTACAATATGCTCGTGTGTTTGTTTTATTTGTCTGCATCAAATTTGCATGAATTTTGCTTGGCTGTGATTTCTGCAGTAATATCACAACAAGTTATTTCTAACACACACACACACACACAGAGAGAGAGAGAGAGAGAGAGAGAGAGAGAGAGAGAGAGAGAGAGAGAGAGAGAGAGAGCTTATAACGGATTTTCGTGCAATATGCACTTATTTCTAAGTTTACGTTTTGTAGAGAGGCAATATTCGCAATATCCTCTTATCTTTAGATTCAGTTTATATACGTGTTGCATGCACATGCAGGTGTCATTCTATGCATACTCTGTTTATAACACAATATACTTGATGAAGGTTTCATTCATATTTGCATATTAAATGTAGAAACAAATTTTTTAACCATTTAATAATACAAAGTAAAACTGCCGAAAATCACATTACACGTATATTTTCCTAGTGACTTTAAAATTCTCAATATGATTGGATATTTAAAGGTATGTGTAAGGTATTCCATACTCTGAATGACCCCATCGTGACAACGAATTAATTTGGTATTTACAAATGCTTTTTAATTTATTGGCTCGAATAAATTAAAGTCGGCAACTGAGTTTTTACGACATTAACAAAATAAATTGCATCGGATTCCATAGTATTATCTTCTTTCTGATTGTTTTTTTAAATTTTAATTTGTTTATTTATTTTGTCAATTTGTACAATCATGAAAGTTCCAGCAGTGTCATGATAGAAGGAAGTCATCATATGTTATATGGTTATTATGTGAATCCTGAAACGAAAATAAAAACAAGTCAGGTCCTCTCTCTCTCTCTCTCTCTCTCTCTCTCTCTCTCTCTCTCCTCTTCATTAGCAATAGATATCGGATGAATAAGTACATCCAACGATTCAAGATAGTGAGTCAAAGAAATTATTTTTTTTTGTGGAGGAGGAGGAACATTCCCGACGCCCTATCTTTGAAGGAACAATAACAATATATATTTATCAGATTGTGAGAAAGAAACACATAGGAAACGTTCATAATGGCAACGTAGTCCCTCGTAAACAGCGTTTATGATATTTACTGGTTTGTTATGGCGTTATTAAAAACATAAGAATGCGAGATGGCGCGCGCGGGAAGGATGCTCCCGCAGTAATTGGGCTCGTAAAGCGCCCCGTTATTACCTGTTATGAGCTGGACTACAGAGGAACCTAAACTCTGGGAAAGAGGCAAGAATATGAAAAATGGGGAATGCGATTCGTTCGCGATGGTTTATCTAGAAAATTCCTTCAGGTTTGAATGAGTGACATTGCTTCGTTTTTTTAATCAAATGTCATTTGAACATAACAGGATATTCCACGCCTCCGGTTCATCAAAATACGATTCAGGAATAAATATTCAAAATTGCTTCTTTTTTAATCAAATGTCATTCAGACTTATGAGGATATTCATTTCGTTTGGCTCATCAAACTACGATTCAAAAGCAACCACCAATCAGGCAAAAGATGATATATTTTTATTTTCATTTTGCTGTTCACTTAGTATAGATGACCTTACTGTAAGTTTCTTCTTTTTATTGGAGGGAAGATTTCTTAATATAAATGTATATATAAACTGTCATGTCTTAAGTCTGTGATAAAATTGCTTATAGTTCAGTTAATGAGTAGTGTAGGTTCTGTATTCCTTTTATTGAACTCTATAAACTGCAAAATTAACGTCTGAAATATCATTTATAAAGAGTTGAGTATTAATCTAAATATTTTAGTTATTTGACCAATTCTCAAAATAATCGAACACCATCGCTAAATATTTTGCGTTTATACGACTTGCATCAAATCAGCTTTACATTATGATACACTGTCAGAGTAAAAATGAAGAGTGAAATGAAGACCACCCCCCTACCTCCCCCCCACTCTTTTAGTTTAATCGCTAATTCAGGGATATATATAACCTCCGGAGATTACTTTCACACCGTAATTACACTTCCTGGATGTCAAAGCTCTTTCATCCAACACTTCTTCCAGTCTCTCTGCCAAGTTCCAGGTCACCCTCTTTCCACCCTACATTCTCTCCACATGATCGAACTTTGTCAAATTACTCTGACCAATGTTTAATAATGGTAGACATTTTCGCAATTCTTTTGAATGTCGCCACATTCCCCCGCCATTGAAGCCTTCTGTCACGTCAAATGTTATTCACCATAACTCCGGAATCACCATCAGAATGACAGATTCTTTGCCGGACAATGAGACTATAAAATTTCTAATTCAAAAGATTGGCTGTCAGGTTAACCAACATACAAATGACGAAGATTAAAATAGTTTAAATCCAAATATAACTTGAAAACAGAAAGAAACCAACGGAGAAAGAAACTAACAAGACGCGAAGGTGTCTGGGAAAATCCCCAAGAAAAGAGCAAGAAAAGGCGAGGACAATAATCATGGAATGTCCCATTAAGTTCGTGTCATTATCAGCCGCCTTAGAGTTCAGGTGGCGTTTTACAGAGATACATCAGCGATGAAGCTAATCCTTACGCCTAATTACCCAGATCACACATATAACGCAAGTAATGTAGCACATTCCGGCTCAAATTTCTCTTGTTTTTTCTTTTATTTCAGTCTTCCTCTCTCTCTTCATACGCACGTGTTTGTTTGGATGTATAAGGATAAACCAAAGAATGAGATTGTTCACGTGGTGGAGAGGCGAAGAATATAGCTTTGTAAAACTCTTAGTTTTATGGGGAATAATATATTGCCTACTGGATTAAAAAACAAAATGAACTGAAGCAGAGTTGATAATTTTTCAATGACAATCTGAAGTTATAGTTCCAGGACATTTCATGGATTTTACCAGGATATAATCGCTTCCCAAGAAACCATAAAAAAATGAATTGAAGCAAAATCGATAATTTTTCAGTGACAATCTGAAGTTATAGTAATAGAACATTTCACGGTATTTACCATGATATATGGCTTCCCAAGAAACCATGGATTTACCTGACATTCACAAGGAATTATAAATGATCACAGTACCATGCACTCCAAAACTAATAAACCATGTTTGGAGCACCAAGGATTTTTCAAGAACTTGACTATAGATTATTGTAGACACAAGAAAGTATGGTTTTCAATAGAGGTTTTTGACCAACAAAATAAATTTTGTTGGCAACTGTTAGGTAGCAATGGCCTTTCATTAACAGTACTGAGCAGCTAAAAGTAAGTACAGCTGAAGCTTCAGTTCTTATATTTACTTTTAGGAAATGTGAAGATAACCGCACAGGAATATTTGCATTCCTGTGAAAAATATAGCCAAAAGATACCTAAATTCTTAATGTATTTATGTTTAAATAATTATAACACAGTTCACTTAACTAACACACAGGAGTATTCGCATCCCTATGTTGGAATACAAGAAAAAGAAGGAGCATTAATAAATGAATTCTTTTAGTGACAAGAAGCAAATCAGCATAATTCATTCTCTACAAAGCATCAACAATAATAATAGAATCCTAGACGAAGAATACGTCCTTCTTTGGGGATTGAAACCGACGACCTGCGATTTGTCAGGCCAACATTACATCACTTCGGAGGTCAACAACGGCGCAGATCCCCTAAGAGGAGGTCTGTCTTTGTCATTAAATTCCTCGTGGGGCGCCTGACTATGGCAATAAAATCCCTCTTGTCCTATGAGTCTTATCCTCAGTTATAAGGATGAATGCGAGAGATTTAGATCGGGAAAAATATCAAGAGAATGCGATTCCATGCTCGTCTGTGATAAAAATAATCAGTGATGACAACTTTTTTTCTTTTTTTATCATAAAGCTGTTCTATCAAGTGGTGCGACTTAGTTCTCTCTCAGTGGTGTAAATATTATATTTAATAATACTTATCAATGAATCAGGTCTCGTGCTGGTATCCCGTAACTGGCTGTGCGGTTCTGTGAAACTGGTAGAGAAAAAAATGAGAGAGAATGAAACGGTTCAGTAAATCACCGTAGGTGGGTAGTGCCGTCATTTCACCTCTCGGGCTGCAATGTAGGCATTACTAAAGTTTTTTTTTTTTTAGCGACCCTTTCCTGTACCTCCTTTCATATTCTCCCATCTTGCTATCCACCGTCTCCTTTACACTCAATATCCCTTTCAGCGCTGAATGACCTCAGGGGTCCCAGGGCTTGGACTTGGACCTAAACTCCATAATCTAACCCGACAGCTCCGTAAATAATGAAAAAAAGAAAAAAAAAAGTAGTTCCATGACACAAAAAAGATCAAGGGAGGGAAATCGAAACTGTCACGAGCCTTTTCACTCTCTGTTCAAGTAGAAGTTAGATTGGAATCCAGGCCGGAGTGGAAATGGAAAAGAGATTAAAAAGAGAGAGAGAGAGAGAAAAAAAAAGGTGGAAAAGAATAAACGAGATATGAACTTGGACATCAAAGAACTGCGCCTAACAGATATTTCTTTTTCGAAGATTGCAAAGCGTTTTACCCTTTTTTATATATATTTTTTTTTAACTTCGATATTTTTCTTTCTTTCGGAGTTTTTTTTTTTTCAGATTATTTTCAATTCCTGTAAAAGTGTGAAAGTTTCCTCCAGGAAGCGTCATGGGGGGTTAAGCTTGTAATGGGGAGATGGGCCCTTGCGTCATTGCAAATGTCACGTTCCAAAATCTGGAATTTCTTGACCTAATTAATCGGTTTTTTTTATTTGTGTCTATGGCACTCATTATCCATTCACTTCTGTCATATTTTCTTTTTTGGCATTGATGAGCATTCTCTCAATGAGGATATTATTATTATTATTATTATTATTATTATTATTATTATTATTATTATTAATTATTATTATTATTATTATTGTTGAAGTAGTAGTAGTAGTAGTAGTAGTAGTAGTAGTAGTAGTAGTAGTAGTAGTAGT
This sequence comes from Macrobrachium nipponense, assembly GCF_015104395.2. Lineage (NCBI taxonomy): Eukaryota > Metazoa > Arthropoda > Malacostraca > Decapoda > Palaemonidae > Macrobrachium > Macrobrachium nipponense. The sequence continues at coordinate 3,620,080 of NC_061103.1, read as the reverse complement.
AGTATTTGCAATTTGATAACCTTACGACCGTCCTAATATCATAAATAATAATAAAAGTAATTGTCGTAATATTGTAAATGATTATAATAACGATAGCAATTATATCTCCTGTGTTTCTATGTTCTCCAAACTTTTCATAAGCTATGTGACTGGTGTACATTTCAAAAAGGTGCCGTAAAATGTAAATTGGAGTGCGTTGCTGATTTGCTTGTGAAATAAAAAACCAAAAAAATATTTCAAACGATGAAAACTGTACTACATATTCTGTAGTCATTTTTACGTCGAATCTCGATGTTCTCACTGCCAACCTCAACCTCTACAATACATTGTTAAAACCCATTTTTCGTTACTTATAAACTAAAACCAGAACTCGTATCATTTATTTTGTATAACCCATAAAACGAGGGGTTATAATCTTTTATGGCTATATAGCACAAAAGTTTTAAGCTAGGTATCGTTACATAGGACCTTTATCCCGTTCCTTATATTATCATTATATTATCTTCCGAGTGAAGTTTTCCCACAATTATTCTGTAAAACAGGTCTCTTACCGGGAAAATCGTTCTACTGCGATATGTGGTAAAATTTTGGATATTGTTTGACTGATTAAAAATTTTAAGCTGTCGTTTGACGCATTAAATATTACAAAGTTATCGTTGCATTAAATATTATAAGTTATCCTTTAACGCATTAAATTTCTTCAAGATTCATTAATCTCAATAAAATACTTTTCCTTTCTGCAGAAATTCGATGTGCTAATGTATATATTATATATATATAGTATATATATATAATATATATATATATATATATATATCTAGGAGAGAGAGAGAGAGAGAGAGAGAGAGAGAGAGAGAGAGAGAGAGAGTAAAATTTATCTTTGTAAATTATATTTTTAACGTAGAATAACTACTCTACATTCAAAATCTAACTAAGGTACATCGGAGTTAATCCTATCGAAAACTTACGCTTATTTAAATCAACTTATATATCTATATAATATATATTATATAATATAATATTCTATCTATATAATATCTATATATATACTGTAAATATATACATTATTCATATACAACACTCGTATATAGATGTATACACACACACACACAGTTATTTAGATAATTATCCAATATATATACTATACAATGTGACACACACACACATTATATAATATTATATTATCTATATAATAATATGTATTATTAAGAATTTATTTATTTAATAATTTTATACTATAAGATATACATATTTATACACTCGTATATATAGTATATACGCAGCGCGCGCGCACACACACAGCACACACACACACACACACAACCATATATATATATATATATATATATATATATATATATATAATGATTATATATAATATATAATATATAATATAAAAACCTGTACCCGCCTAAATAAAAACATCAACTGCACACAGAGTAGAAAATCCAGGTTGGCATTCACAATTCAAGTCGTATGCCCGGGGACTGTTCGAGACTCCCTTTTTATTTGGCATGATATACCCGGAGTCGATAATAATGTGCCGTCAAAACTGCATCAGTTAAAACTTTGTTTCGCGTCTCTGTTTTCAAGTGAAAAACTTCGGGACTTGGATCTTTTGATTCTTGTTTTGCA
>NC_061103.1:3583445-3613445 GCF_015104395.2 Macrobrachium nipponense | reverse complement strand
TATATATATATATATATATATCATATATATATATATATATATATATATATATATATATATATATATATATATATATATATATATATATATATATATATATATATATATATATATATATATATATATGTATATATATACATATATTCTTTAAACATTGACATTTTCTTCTTTTCATTTTTAGATTTAAATCCTACAAATAAAAAGATGAAAATGTCAATATTAAAGAAATTGAAATTCATCTCAATCATTCTCAGGCTAAATTATGCCAGGATGAAGAGGTAAGGTAAACACGTGATTAGCGAATGGAATTATGTCCAGAAGAATGAGAGAGAAAGTTGAAATAAAAAAATATTAAATTTTCATGCGGAATGAAGATACTTATTAAACTTCAATTCATCCTTGCATGCGTTCACGAGACATTTTTTTAACACTGAATCGATCAGCGTCGTCTATGCAGTTTGAATTTTAAGAACCATACGAATTCTCGCACAGATTTGGCCTCAATATATTGATCTTGTTCTATAGAAAAACGCCGTAGTAATATTCCACACTAAATAAATATTTAAAGCTGAAATGAATGAAACTTTCAGGTTGATTCATTTATTTTTTTATTCTTATCTTTATAATATAATCTTTTTTAATTTTTTTTTATTTTTGTCCCTTTATAAAAACGTGAGTTTTAATCGAAATACAAGTACATTGATATATATATATATATATATATATATATATATATATATATATATCTATATATATATATGTGTGTGTGTGTGTGTGTGTGTGTGTGTGTGCGTTTGTGTATTTATATTTGAATTTAACCTACGGAATGATGAAAAAAAGGAGCCGTCCAGTGTATCAATGTACTTGTATTTCGATTAAACTCACGTTTTATATACATATATATATATATATATATATATATATATATATATATGTGTGTGTGTGTGTGTGTGTGTGTGTGTGTGTGTGTGTGTGTGTGTACACCAAGCGCCTGCCGTCAATCCACAGCCCTGGTGTAAACTGGAGCGTGGCCTATAACCAGCTGAGTGAGATGTTATTCCCATCTATCGTTCTTTGGACGTTTATTATTCTTAGGGCCTGGTCTTGTGCCGCAGTTAGCATTCCTCCTTTTGCTTCTTGAGTTCTCCCCTCTGTAGCCATTGCCATGTTTCACCGTTTGCCAGTTCTTTAGTCTGTCTTATGTACTGTCTGTGCATTGTTGTTGTGTCATTCCTCTGTTCTGCCTGTCACGCTCCTGTCTCTGTATATTTCTAGGTCTTCGTCTACGTTTATTAGTCCTTTGCCTCAGTGCTCTGCCCTCGATGTTGTCACAGTCCTCTATGCTTAGTAGTCCTCTCCCTCCTTCCGTTCGTGTTATGTATAGTCTGTCCGTATTTGCTCTTGGGTGAAGTGCTTTGTGTATTGTCATGTTTTCCCTAATTTTTGGTCTATGCTACGGAGTTCAGCCTACGTCCACTCCACTTCTCCTGCGCTGTATATGATTACTGGTACTTCCCATGTTTTTATGGCTTTCAACATATCTCCTTTGTTGAGGTTTTGATTTTTATTGATTTCCAGGAAATATTTCGGTATGTGACCGTCATATCTGTAGTTATGACCGTCATCATACGTTTAGCAAATTTTAATTATAACCAGAATTAATATTAAGCAGAGATTTCTTTGAAGAATTACAATTACAGTTACCTTAAGAATGTGTAATGAATAATATTTCAATTAAATTACCATTACTACAAGCCTGCCTTCATTGCTCAGCCGCCCAGGTGTAAAGGGGGCGTGGCCTAGGCAGCAAAGAGATGACGACAAGCCGATTTCCTTCGCTCCAGGTGTAACTACCTTACTTATGCCCACCTTTTGTATGGCCAGCATGCGCCCGTGTAAGAAAAGAGGCTTCTGGGATATTGAGTGGGGATGACGCTACCTCTGTCTGTAGATACCTTGGTTCTTGGAGGACTGTAGGATTGGTGTGGAGGTATGTAAGGTACTGCTGGGGCCTTGGGACTGTGAAAAGGTAGGAGGAGGCTTAAAATCCTGTCCTAGCAGGACGGTATAACCTCCATAGTACATACCTTAGAGCGGTGAGGTCGGGTGACTCTCGACCAGACAGTAGGCAAAAACATCTTAACGCAGTTGAAGCTTTCCTTTGTGACGAATTGGTGTTTGTCAACCCGAGGTCCGTAAAGGAATCATCCTCGCGAATGATGGATATCTACGCACCAGTATCATCGAAAGCTCGGACCTGGTGGGCAGGATAGCGACCTCTGGGAGGTGCAGCAAATATAGGGCCTTGCGCTGGATGGCCTACTAGAACTGAAGGATTGTCTGCCCCTATCATTGCAATGGCAGTAATCGCTGCTGCTTTCTTGGGGCATCTCGACCAGGAAGCGGTGTGCCCATGCACTTTGAACAAGTCGTAGAAACTCTCGCTGAAGCTCGTGCTTGGGTCCAGCTTCTGTAGTACTTTTGTCATATGAATCATGTCTACTACGAAGAGTAGTGGGGACAGTGAGTCGCCCTGGAAGATCCCTCTCCTGATGTTAACCTCTCCTAGTCTTATCCCAGAGCTTGTAAATACTGTATTACAGTTGCCCATTGTATTTTTGAGGAAGTTGATGGTGCTTTCCTCTGACCCATATATGTGCAAGGACTCTGCTTATTATTATTATTATTCTATTGCTCTAATTATTATTTTTTTATTTTTTTTATTAATTATAGTTATTAGTATTACTTTTATTTTCATTGTATATATTTTGTTATTTTAATTTTTTTATTGTTATTTATATTTTACTTATTATTTCTTTCTATATTTTTTGGTTTTTATTGATTTTATTTTTTATTTTCAATATTTTTGTTTATTTTCATGATTATTTTTATTTTATATTGTCATATATTTTTTTATTTTATTTCTATATTTTAGTTTCTAATATTTTTTTTTATTATTGTGTTATTATTATTTTTAATTTGTATTTTTATTTTATTTTCTTCTTTAAATTTTTTAATATTATCATTTTCTTTTATTATTATCATTTTAATGATTTTTCATGTGCATTATAATTTTTCTCATATTATTATTTTTCTTATATTTTTATTTTTATTATTTATAGAATTATTTTTATTTTGTATTTTCATTACTTTTATTTAATCTTTATTTTTCTGAATATTATTATTTTTTTGTTCATTATAATTATATTTAATTTAACTATAATATATATCAGTATTTTGATTAATTCTATTTTTATTTTTAATTTATATTACCCTTTTAATGTTTTACTTTTTTTATTCATATTTTTTTTTATTTTTATTATTCTTATTTTTTTAGTATTATTTTTTTTTATTATTCGATATAGTTTTGGGGTTTTATTTATTTATATATTTACTTTTATATTTATTATTTTGTTTTAACATATTTTGTTATTTTTATTGTTTTTAAAAGTTTTGATTTCCATTTTTATTGTTTATTTCAGTTTCTTATATTTTTACTTCTTTAGTTTATTTATTTTATTTATATTATTTTTAATTTTATTTTTGGTTTTTTCTTATTTATTTTAGTATTCTTTTTATTTTTATGTATTATTACTTTTACTTATTTTTCAATTTTTTTATTTATTTCATTCAATTTCTTATTCCTTTTTTATTTATTTTTTTATTTTCTATTTATGTGTGCCTTTTTATTATTTTTTTTTATTTATGTGATATTTATTTATTCTTATGTCTATTTTATTTATTTTTTTTATTTATTCAATTTTATTTATACATTTTATTTTTATATATTAGTTTTTTTATTTATTTCATATTTTATTTTTTCATTTGTATTTGTTTGATATATTTTTAATTAATTGATTATTATTTATTTGTCTATATTTTATCTTATTGTTTATTTTATTTTTTATTTTTAATATATTTATTTGTGTTTTTTCTATTTATTTTTATTAAATTGATTCCCATTTTTCATTCAATTTAATTTTTTTAGTTTTTCTATTTGTTATTATATGAATTTAGATAATTTTATATATTGTTTTATTTATTGTTTTTATTTTTTTAATTATTTTATTTTTTAAATTTTTTTACTCAATTTTGGTTTTTGTTTATTTATATACATAATTATTTTTATCTTTGTATTTTTTATTTATTTTTATTTATTTGCTTTTATTTATTCATTTATTTGTTTTTATTTATAGATTCATTCTTTTTATTTATTTGTTATTTTATTTATTATTCATTAGTTTATTTATTTTTTTTATTTAATTTAATTATTTATTTACTTATTTATTTATTATTTTTTTATTTTTTTATTACCTAATATTTTCTATTTATTTAATTATTATTTACTTATTTATTTATTAATTTTTTTAATTACTTAATGTTTTCTATTTATTTATTTATTTATTTATTTTAATTTTATTTATTTAGTTTATCCATTTAGTTTATCCCATTTATTTATTTATTTATTTATTTTATTTACTTATTTATTTACTATTTATTTACATTTATTATTTATTTTATTTATTTATTTATTTATTTTTATTTTATTTATTATATATCTTCCTTTTTTATTTTATTTACTATATATACTTATTTTACTTATTATTTATTTATTTATTTATATTTATATATACATTTAAATTTTTTATATTTTATTTATTTTATTTTTATGTATTTTCATATTTATGTATCATATATATATATATATATATATATATATATATATATATATATATATATTTTATTTATTTATTTATATTTATCTCTTTACTTATTTATGAATTTTTATATACGTTTTATTTTTTATTTTTCTCATTATTTTTGTTTTTAATAATCTATTTTATTATATATCATTTTTTATTGTTATAAATTTTTTATTATTTGAATTTATTATCAATGTTATTATATTATGATTATTATTATTTTATGTCTATCACAGTCCTCAAATTCGACTGGATGGTATTTGTAGTGTGTGGTTCCGGGTTGCATCCTGCCTCCTTTTCTTACTATGTGCGCCGTTTCTAGGATCATACTATTCTGCATGAGTCCTGGAGCTACTTCATCCTCTAGTTTTTCTAAATTCCTTTTCAGGGAATTTGGGATCGTGCTTAGTGTTCCTATGACTATGGGTACAATTTCCACTGGCATATCCCAAATCCTTCTTATTTCTATTTTCAGGTCTTGATAATTATCCATTTTTTCCCTCTCTTTCTCTTCAACTCTGGTGTCCTGTGGTACTGTGACATCAATAAGTGATACTTTCTTCTTGGTTTTGTCAATCAACGTCACGTCTGGTCTGTTTGCACGTATCACCCTATCTGTTCTGATATTATAGTCCCAGAGGATCTTTGCCTGATTGTTTTCTATCACTCCCTCAGGTTGTTGCTCGTACCACTTATTACTGCAAGGTAGCTGATGTTTCTTGCACAGGCTCCAGTGTAGGGCTTTTGCCACTAAATCATGCCTCTTTTTGTACTGGTTCTGTGCAAGTGCCAGACATTCGCTAGCTATGTGGTTTATGGTTTCATTTTTCTTATTGCACTTCCTACATACGGGAGAGATGGTATTTCCATCGATCGTTCTTTGAACATATCTGGTTCTTAAGGCCTGATCTTGTGCCGCTGTTATCATTCCTTCAGTTTCCTTCATGAGTTCTCCCCTCTGTAGCAATTGCCACGTGGCATCGCTGGCTAGTTTTTCAGTCTGTCTCATGTAATGTCCATGAATTGGTTTGTTGTGCCAGTCCTCTGTTCTGTTTGTCATTTTCCCAAGTCTGTATATTTCTGGGTTTTCGTTTACGTTTATCAGTCCTTCTTCCCATGCACTCTTGAGCCACTAGTCTTCACTGGTTTTCAGATATTGCCCCAGTGCTCTGTTCTCGATGTTAACGCAGTCCTCTATACTTAGTAGTCCTCTCCTTCCTTTCTTTCGTGTTATGTATAGTCTGTCCATATTTGCTCTTGGGTGTAGTGTTTTGTGTATTGTCACATGTTTCCTAGTTTTCTGGTCTATGCTGCGGAGTTCTGCCTTCGTCCATTCCACTATTTCTGCGCTGTATCTGATTACTGGCACTGCCCATGTGTTTATGGCTTTTATCATATTTCCGTCGTTGAGTGCTGACTTGAGTATCGCATTGAGTCTCGGTATATATTCTTTCCTGATCGTGTCCTGCATATCTTGGTGTTTTATATCCCCTCCTTCCATTATTCCCAGGAATTTTTATCCCATCTCATCTATGTGTTTGATGTTGCTCCCATCTGGTAGCACTTTGCCCTTTTGTATGTTGACTAAGGCGCATTTTTCTATTCCAAACTCCATCCTGATGTCCCCAGATACAATCCTTACAGTCTGGATTAAGGTATCTATTTCCTTGATGCTCTTACCATACAGTTTGATGTCGTCCATGAACATCAGATGGTAAATTCTGTTGCCTCTATTCTTGAGTTGGTACCCAGCATCCATCTTCTGCAGTACTTATGTCATGGGAATCATGGCTACTGCAGAGATTAGTGGGGACAGTGAGTCGCCCTGAAAGATCCCTCTCCTGATATTAACCTCTGCTAGTCTTATTCTAGAGCATGTGAGTATTGTATTCGTATTTTTGAGGAGGCTGATGGTGTTTTCCTCTGCCCCATATATTTTCAGGCATTCTATTAGCCATGTGTGTGGTATCACGTCGAAGGCTTTCTTATAGTCTATCCATGCCATGCTTAGGTTGGTTTTCCTTTTCTTACTGTTCTTCATTACCATTTTGTCTATCAGGAGCTGGTCTTTTGTGCCCCTACAGTTTCCTTCTGTTCTGCAGCCATTCCTTTGGTTGGGGTGGGGATGGTGTTTTTTGGTCCTCCTCTAGGTAAGATTGTATAGCCTTTAACTGATGATACCTGTTAGTAACTTCCACATTATTGGTAGGCAGGTGATAGGCCTGTAGTTACTGGCTATATTTCCCTTACTCTTGTCTTTTTGTACTAAGGATGTTCTTCCTGTGGTCATCCATTTGGGTGCATGGTGATTTGTGATACAATGCTGGAGTTGTTCTGCTATTCGTGGGTGTAGGGCCTTGAAGTTTTTGAGCCAGTATCCATGGACTTCATCGGGACCTGGGGCTTTCCAGTTGGGCATTTTCTTTAGTTGGTGTCTGACTGTGTCTGTCGTGATCTCTGTGAATCTTTGTTTTATTCTCCCTGTATCTTCTTCTTCCTTGACTTCCTGGAGCCATGTTGCATGTTTGTTGTGTGATACCGGATTGTTCCATATGTTTTCCCAGAGTCTCTTACTTGGTTCGGCTTCAGGAATTTCTTGGTGGTTGTCTCCACATCTTAGTTGGCTGTATAGTCTTTTCTGGTTGGTTTCGAATAGTTTGTTCTGCTGGTATCCCATATGTGTTTTGGCCGTAAGCCTGTGTTTTACATCTTCTATTATGTTGTTTATTCTCTTCTCCAGTACTTTGCAATTCTCGTTGAGTTCCTCCCTTCTTTTCTTGCTTCTTAGCCTTTTTTCCGCCATCTCTTTCAGTTTACTCAAGTCAGATCTCATCACCATGATTTGCTTTTCCAGGCGCCTTTTCCAGGAGGTTGCTGTTTTGGTTTCTGTTGGGCTGGTTTGTGCTGGTGTGTTGGTGTTCGTATCCTCATCAGTTCTGCTACTAATCTTGCTCCTGCATATGCCAAGTTATTTGTTTCTGTGATACTGGTGGTGTGTATTATGCCCATTATTTCATTGACCTCACTTGTTTTCTCCCTTAATTTCTTGGTGTTGTAGGCTTTCATGGAGGGGATCTTTGTTCTCTCTGTATCTGGCTCCATCCATTGTCTGATCTTTTCTACCCATTCCGTTATCTCTGTTTTTATTATTATTATTATTATTATTATTATTATTATTATTATTATTATTATTATTATTATTATTATTATTATTATTATTATTATTAAAAAAAAAAATAAGGGTCCACAATAATACAGTGTTAAGAATCCGTGTATAATTCAAGACTTTACAGAAAGCTTTCGAACCCTTCCCTGGGTTCATTTCAAGTCCAAATCTGAAGATGAACCCAGGGAAGGGTTCGAAAGCTTTCTGTAAAGTCTTAGAAATTATACACGGACTCTTAACACTTTGTATTATTGTGGACCTTTTACAACATTATATATACTCTCGCGATAAAGAGTTTTTCCCTACTAAATTATTATTATTATTATTATTAAACCTCAGCTGCATTAATTTTATAATGGTCTATTTTCTTAATTATGGTCTTCTCATTATTGCTTAAATTGGTGAGCAACGCAACGAAGGCTGGAATTTCTAAAATATGTAATTATGATAGTCTATTTTAATTCTATTCAAATATGCCAGAAATTGTAGTGAAACATTCGTAGCAAAAACCCTAGAGTTTCTCAGGGGTAAAGTTAAATTCGAAGTGTGGATTCTGATTATTTCCTTGGTAAGGGCAGCGACGTTTCTTCTGGGACTTCGAACATCTCTTATGCGGAGGTAGGTGATGGACTGCAGCAGAAGGGTGGGTCCGTCTTCTTCTGTATTGGTGGTGTATGAGAAGCTCGATGCCATCCTCTCCGACTCCTCAAAGTTCGATCGTCTCACATCAAAAGGGACGCCAACCGGGTCATCAGTACCATGAGGGCCGCCACTAACGCAACCCTTGGTTACCTCTCTCTTAACGTGAAAACCCATAAGGAAGGCAACCCTCTCTGCCCGATTATTAAACCAGGCGCCTCAATCAAATTTTGACTCCCTACCTCCCGAGCCGCTATAGCCTGAGTTCATTGGTGGAGTTCCTTGGGGAAATTTGCGACTCTCCCGGCACTGGCATCGTAGCGTCCCTCGACGCAGAATCCCTCTTCTCAAAAGTGATCGTCGATGAGACCATCGACATTATCTTGGATCTCGTCTACCGGGACCTTTACATCAGGGCTGTGCATTGACTGCAGTAATCGATTCCATTTTTTATTATTTTTGCCTATTGTTTATAATCTCTGGTCATACTAACATTCATAGTATCAAATATACTTAATATATATAATATGCATGGTTTTATGTGCGTGAGTATAAATATATATATATATATATATATATATATATATATATATATATATATATATATATATATATATATATATATATAGATATATATATATATATATATATATATATATATATATATATATATATATATATATATATATATATATATATATATATATATATATATATATATATATATATTGATACGAAAGGAGCTTTAATCGACTCCTTTTTTTATTATTTTTGCCTATTGTTTATAATCTCTAGTCATACTAACATTCATAGTATCAGATATACATAATATATATAATGTGTATGGTTTTATGTGCATGAGTATGCTCTGTGTAGATATATGGGTAGGTATTTTGACGCGTTTCTCTCTATATATATTTACAATCATGCATTAATCGTTTTCATCTTAATTCTCTGCCTCTTAATGTCCAAGTAATAGCTTTCACCAGATGAATAGCAAATAGTGACTCGGAAATTATTTCAGTCATTTTTGTTCATGGACGGCAACAAACGCATCCCGGCCATGTCTCTGTCCTTTGTGCAGACTATATACATTCGAAGTGGGTCCGTATCAATTTGCTGACTGGATAAACGACGAGGTAGATAAGAGTGAAGTATTATGTTGACAGCCTGGCCATTTTGCCTGAGTTATTGGAGTCCACTTTTACGCTGAGATTCACTGCCCTTCGGGTAGTTTCTCTGCGGCTATTATGGTCAGAGGGGCTGGAAGAGAGAGAGAGAGAGAGAGAGAGAGAGAGAGAGAGAGAGAGAGAGGTGGGGGCGATACTGTGTGGTGGTGACATAAATGCTAAGAAAGTAGTTTCTTTCAAATAATAACAATATTTTCCATATTCCTAGGCAAACGATATGATACAGTAGAATCCGTCAAGAGAGAGAGAGAGAGAGAGAGAGAGAGAGAGAGAGAGAGAGAGAGAGAGAGAGAGAGAGAGAGAGAGAGAGAGAGAGAGAGAGGATATTGTGTGGTGATAGAAGTGCTAATTAAGTATTTTCCTTTAGATAGTATCAATATTTCACTTAGTTTTAAGTAAACGATATGATACAGGAGTATCCATCAGGGGAGAGAGAGAGAGAGAGAGAGAGAGAGAGAGAGAGAGAGAGAGAGAGAGAGAGAGAGAGAGATCATAATTTGGAACAGTATAATGACAGTCGTTGATTCTCGTTAAAAGTGAATCCAAACTCCTGTGAGCAGTGGCGAGCCAACATTCGTATTAATGAACGACGCTGGGTTTTATTGGACCCGTTGATTCCAATGTTATTTAAATCACAGTTAACATCGTGAATTGCAGTCACGGGAAATGGAATCCATAATTATCAACTGGTTTTCGATTCTGGGAATATCCTCTGGCAGTCAGTGATGATTTGTTTGTTTGTAATTCCTAAAGTTTTCTTTTTTTTCTGTTTATGACGAGTCAGTTAGTTGACAGCAAATGATTTTGTAAGAAAAAAAAAGTAATAATAATAATCACATGCGTATTCCATGAATTTGATATATATATGTATGTGCCCACGACAGGAAATCTTTTTACTTTGGTTTCTGTTCCATAGTATGTGGAATGCTATTATAAATACATTATATATATATATATATATATATATATAATATATATATATATATATATATATATATATATATATATGTACATATATATGTATATATATTCATATGTATATATTTATATATATATATATTTATGTATTATGTATGTATATATAAACATAACATCAAATTAAAGTTACCTGGTTATTGATGTCTTTACCACCAGCCATAATGATAAAAAAACATAATTTTTCAATTAATATATTCTAAGAACTCATGATAATGGAAAAGAAAACAAAACGACGAAAATAAAAAGAAAAATCTACGAAAAAGTTAAAATTTCGAAAAGCGTGTGGGAAAATTCCCACTTAAAATACCGTCACCTTTTTCTTTTAATGTGGTGAAGAAAGAAGAGAAAAATGAAAAAAGGTTAAAATAGAATAATAGAAAAAAATAGCGACATTGGGTTCTTTTTGAGAAAGAAGTTATAAGCTCAGAAGGGGGCGTGGCCGGTTGCGGTGGGGGGCGGGTCCCGTCGCGTTATTTACCTTTCATGCAATTAAGACTCTGGTAGAACACTGCAATATTTATCATCGTCCTCATAAAATATGAGCCGACCTTTTGTTCTTTATTAGAGACGACGAGAAAAGGAATATAAAAGTCGCAGAACTTGAGGAGACATTCTGCATTATTTACATGGACGAGGTTTCGGAGGGAAGGCTTAATTCTGTATTACACCTTGAATTATGCAACAATAGTACACCATGAAGGATTTTGTAATAAGAATAAGAATAAGAGAGAGAGAGAGAGAGAGAGAGAGAGAGAGAGAGAGAGAGATTGGTGCTTAAAAAACCAGTTCTTTTACGTTTATTTATTTTTTTAAGAGAATGAAAAAAAAAAAAAAATCTATAAAACCCTGCAGTTTCCTTCCCTTAAATTTATCAGTAGTCTGATGCCAATCAAATCTGCAGGTCCATAAAACAACAATGTCGGAACTGAGAAAATCTTTGAGTAATTAATGCTGACATAGGAGGAAGGAGGTGCCCTAAATAAAAAAAGTGACCGTAAAGTAATTTCATTTCCGTTTATCCATCACTGGCAAACCTCAAAACTCTTAAAGCTTTCACAAAAGCCTATGAAGAGAAGAGGTTGCCATTTCTGTTACGTAACAGTAGCACAATATAGAATAACAATAGCACAATGTGGCTTGAAAGGCTGCTGTAACTAGCCTTAATTGGACCACTGAAAAAGCGTGTCCTCCACACTTGCAATGGGGAGGAATTTGGCGTGAAATTCATTTTTGAAAAGTGTGTTTTTTTTCCGGAGCAAAATATGTAGACCGGGTCGTTTAGTGTCAATTTATTTTTTGTTTTCAAGGACTCAAAACTAATTGACTCCCGTTCGTTAGTTAATCTCTCTGTTGGTCAAAAAAAAATTCCTTTCTATATCTGTTGGAACCTAAATGTCAAACGTTCTTCATTAAATTCTGCTGAATAAAAAAAAATAATATAAGCTTTTGTGTTCTTCTGTGCAAGGCATCGATAAAGACTAATTGATGGTTTTCGGAACAAAAGTGTTCAGTGTTCTTCGTCTGAGGCACAGAACACTATTCTGTCCTTGGGGCGCAGTTCAAGAATTACGGGATATTTATCTCCAAATAAAAAACCATCAAACGTAATTGAGTGTTATCAGCTCACCTCGAACAGCCGACAAAGCAGAAATCTTTATTGAACTAGAAGATAACTTGCAGGCAACCAAAGACTTTTGTATCCCGTTAGTTACAATAAGTAAATAAATAAATAAATAGATAAAATAAAACAAGACAAATATATTTAGGGAATAACAAGAAAGGGAGCGACTCTCATAATATAACAGCCACATTTGTTGCTTTTGCCAACAAATGTGCCAATTATCTCAATATATCTCTCCTATATCTACTTCATAAATATTCGTAATTCTTCCATTTTAGTAACTGAAGTATTAAATTTTAAAAATATACGCTTCAGTTTCTAAATTCTGAAGCTAGAATAATATCATGCAAAATATTTATATCTGTCAACTTATCTTTCTGTCGATTTGTCCTTCTCTATTTCGAGGTGCTGTCAGCTACATACCAGAGAGAGAGAGAGAGAGAGAGAGAGAGAGAGAGAGAGAGAGAGAGTTGCATTTAGAACAGACATCATTGACTCATTCAGTACAGCAATGAAAGTGGTTAGTTCACTGATTCCCTAGCATTTTTGACCGATTACATATGAATTAAAAAGCATTCCCTGTATTATCCCTGAGACGAAAAACGGGAAAACGCCAGGAAATTCAAATCAGTCGTTTAAACCTCAGGAAATAATATGAAAAGAAATAACTCGTTTAAACCTGAGGAAATATGAAGAGAGAAGTGTGATGAGACCTGTTTTGAATTTGGGGTATTTTGATTGACGACTTTTGACGTTTTACGATCGGAGGGTCAGCCCTGTTGGATCTATTTTCCAAAATGTTCTTATGATAAAATTAGGACCCAGTCAAAATATGGAGACATACTTTGCAACCTTTATATATGTAGTGAGAAGACCCCTTCTCTCTCTCTCTCTCTCTGTCTCTCTCACACACAATTAGGACCCTGTCAAAATATGGAGACATATTTTGCAACTTTTATATATGTAGTAAGATGACACCACCTTCTCTCTCTCTCTCTCTCTCTCTCTCTTCTCTCTCTCTCTCTCTCTCTCTCTCTTTCCAGTTGGGTCCAGTCGCGATGTTGAAAAAAAATCCAACATAACGTTTCACCTCGGACGGGAAATGAGTTCGCTTCATCCGCAGTTTGATCTGCTAACGACGTCGATAGCCAGCATAATTTGGCAGCATGCAACGTAACCTGTTATCATCAAACGTAAGAGCTGGTTTTTCTGAAATAGAATTAATAGCCAGCAGAATACACCCGAGCTTCAACTTCGCCGTCCGCCTTTAGGTATTCTGAAGCGCTTATCAAATGCTCTCAAAACAAATACTCCGAGCGTTTGAGCAGAGCGAAACAGTTTATCATCAAGCAACCCATGATTATTAGCATGAAGTTTAAGCGTCATTATGAGAGCCGTGTTCCCGGAGACTGGCGGAATTATGAAGTGGGTTTATGAATGCATGGAAACGGACTTCCAGCATCTACGCAATAATGAAGCTGTTCTGGGATCTAGGTCGCTTTTATATTCGTGTGCAAAGTAGACGTGAATCATTTGTGGGTTTCAGTAGGTCGGCTGCTATAATATATCTCTTCGCGGCGGTCGTTAATATTCTACTGCATTCTTGGTATCTGTTACATTATATATATATATAGATATAGTATATATTATAATCTAGATAATATATGTTATATATTATATAATATAATATAATAATGTATATACTTAAAATTGGCGTGTATATATATATATATATATATATATATATATATATATATATATATATATATATATATATATGCATAACTGGTACACACTGTGAATCTTAGCAAATTATAAAATTGATTTAATTGTTACAGATAATTACGCTAAAGCATTGACTCAGTATAGGACATTAGTAGACGAAATTTATAATATATTACATATTTGAAAAGATAGCGGAGGATAACGTCTACTTTGTTGTTGCTGTTGTTGTTGTTGTTGGGGGAAAGGGGGTAGGAAAGCCCTTATGAAAAACCCTAAAAAGGCCTGAAAAGGGTGTTTTGAGTTTAGTTAAAGACACACGATTTTTGGGATGTGATATTTAGGATTTATTTATTAGAATGAAAATGTAAAAAATAAATAAGGTGCATGTTAAACTATACAAAACTATTATTGCGAATAATATATAGATTATTTATTTTAATTTTCGTTGGTGAAACAACGCACTATTTGACCTTAGATTATAGCATGTACCCCGAGTAAGCTGGAGGTCGGATAACTCCTTGTTTAGCATTATCCACACTTTAAAGGGTAATACTATAGTAGATTACTATCTACCGTGCCTTTGATGTCTAGGCCAGCCCCATACGACGCTCCTGATTGGCTGTTGATAAGGCAGTCACAGGGCTGGAAACTCTCAGTCTCTCGAGAGAGTTCACACAGGCAAGATACATGTATCCCTCAGGAGAGGTGAAACATACATCCTGCTTATGTGAACTCTCTCGAGAGGCTGAGAGTTTCCAGTCCTGTGATTGGCTTATCAACAGCCAATCAGGAGCGTCGTCAGGGACTGGCCTAGACATCAAATGCACGGTTAATGTGAATCTACTATAGTGTATATTACTTTAATACCATAACGAGTTCATATAACCTGCATATTTACTTTCTAACAGAAGGACTAAAAATCCGCCCTTGTTATAACGATGAAGGATGAATGAATTCGGAATGTTTGTCGGATCTTTTTCTTAATCAAACAGAAACCGCGAAGGTTAAATTGTCAATTCAAGGAACAAAGAATAACTCACATTTCAAAGCCAAGAAAAAACCACTTAACTTGACATGAATAAATGTCGTATTATTCATTTGATAAAAAATGTCTCAAACAGAACTGTTGATCATAGCGGTCAAGGACGACATTTTGTTATCTAAAATATTATTTAATGCTGCGGAATAACAAACTGGTTTGAAAAGTCTCCTTCCAAAAAAAATAGTGGTTTTTATTAGAACCTCAATAACACCATTCAACGACATCCATTTCTACGCCTTTGACGAGACTTTTATATATAACCTGCATGTATATTTATTTTCTCACGTCAGAGAGAATGCCAAAACAAGATTAAAAGGGAAGTCAGTGTCATAAATAAAAAATATATATATATAAATTGTCTTTTAAGGGATAGGTTGTTTATTGCGTTTGATCTGGATTTTGACCTACGAGTTGTGAAGTCTGGATTTTGATTTGATTCCAGCTTCCTGTTAATCCACATTTATCCAGCTGTCAGTGGAGGTTAATAGCCGTATACTAATTTCATGGTGACCTCTATCACATTTATTTTTATGCAGTGGAACAACTATCTAACCCGAAGTTTTCTTCAGAGCTCATCTATTTCATAACCTGTCCTCATCCAGAAGTAGATTACAAATCTTGGTCTGGGACTCATTTAATCAGCATTTTACTTATAATAATAGGTTTAATTCCTCGTGTCTTCTTATTCTTCAGCATATAAATATCCACATTTAAATCCTCAACTCTCTTTTGCTAACTTTTCCTCTACTAATGCTATACACTTTGCCTGCATTTAGTTATGCCTATCTTCCATCTTCCTGATTATTAAAAATGAAATCCTCAAAGTGCTAAATCCAGCGACTCAGAATTACGTTGAATCCAGACGCCATCGAGCCATTTTATTCTTAGATCTATTTCGTAATAGACCTTCCTCTCTGCATTTACAACCTAGGAGAAAAAAAATTATATTTTCCCAAAGGATCTCGTCGCTATATCCCATCTATTTTTCATTAGTTGCATTCCTTTATATATATATATATATATATATATATATATATATATTATATATATATATATATATATATATATATGTATATATATATATATATATATATACATATATATATATATATATATATATATATATATATATATATATATATATGTGTGTGTGTGTGTGTGTGTGTGTGTGCGTGTTTTATATATTTATATATATATATATATATATATATATTATATATATATATATATATATATATATATATAATATAATTTGAGGGTATATAATTACTCACGTGTTCCTCATCGATAGCAAGAGACTCGAACGTGTTATGTAAATTGAAGCTCTTGTCAAGCCTTGTTTGATTTATATACAGCTTCGGGGAATCCCTTTGCTTCGCATTAGAAACTGTATATGATGGATTTATAGTCCACAATTCCAGCGAAAATGAAAAAAAAATAATCTTTAAGAAATACGCACATGAAAAAGAGAGAAATTAATTGAAATGATGTGAGGTTCGTCGAATTATGATGCTACAGAGACATGACCCACCATTACCTACGTTCCGTTTACAACAAATAATATAACTCATACATTTGATTATTGTTTTTTTTTTTTTGATTGAGCTGGCCTTTTGCCAGCACGGGCTCTTGCTCATAGAGCAGCCGGTAAAAGGGGGCTCAGATAATGACAGAAGTTCCGTTATATTTTTTATTAATAATGATTACATCTAAAAGCCAGGCGAATTTATTTCTCCTGTACTTAAAATAATTATTTTCCTGCAGGGGACAATTTTCAAAACAAAAAACAAAAAAACATTGGCTTCTGACGATGATCTGTAACGTAGTTAGCACGATTCAATATAAAGAAACCCTTACTTTCAACAATTTTCTAAAGTATGCACGTAAGAATATTCGATAATTTTACACCAAGCATTCCCTTATTTAGTCTTTTCTTTGCTTTTCCACTTTTTTTTTTTACACAGGGTAATGTAACTCATACATTTGGTTGCAGGTCCACAATAATATAGCTGTGTGAAATTTGATGGTTCTTTAGAATTCTTCACTTTTCCGTTTTTTTTATTTCTATTTATTTATTTATTTATTATTTTTTTTTTTTTTGGCAAAGGGTAAAGTAACTCATGTTTTTAGTTGCAGGTCTACAATAATATCGCTGTGTGAGATTTGGTGGTTCCTTAGAATTATCAATAGCTTTCAAAACCTCCGCTAGGTTCATCCTCAGTCAATCATAAAGAGCTATCCAATCTCACACAGCCATATCATCGTGGACCTGCAACCGTTGCCATCATTATTTTCGACACGGAAAACTGGAACTGCGTGGTTACCCGTATTAATCAAACCTCTTCTATGGCCACCTAGAATGTATTATATTAACCACCTACAACTTACTTCATTTTCGACAATGAAAACCGTTCCCACTCATTTTTTCAGATAATGGAATTGCCTGGCTTCATATTAATCAAACGTCTTCAATGGCCACCTAAAATTTATGATATTAACCAACTACAGATTATTATATTAACCACCATGATTGCCCTATTGTCTTTGCAACGACACATCTCGCCTATCCCCTCTTCAATAAACACCCTGGGTCCTCCTCCCCTCCAACCCCCGCCCCACCCCCTCATCTAAGCTCCATTCAGAATTCCTATCTTCGTCCAGAGCAACATCCTCTTATTATTCCTCTCAAACTATTTGTGACCACCCATTTCCTCCTGTCATCACTTTGGTCCTATTTCCTCGACCATTGAATTAAGTCTCCTCCGTTTTGCTAGCTCCACGATTATTTCCAACCCCCATCGCTTCTAAACGGCGAGCAATTGCTCATTCATTTCCTTCCATCGTCGTCTGTGAAGGTCCTTTTCTCTTCGTGCTTACAGTGTTGTGTGGCTTCTGTAAGTCATTTCACTCCATTTTCTATCACTTCGGACGATTTAATGAGCCCTCCGTTTTCTAATTGTGAGGAAAGGCAAAATGTTCAGGGTTCAGGGGGAAGTTAATGGTTAAATAGACATTGGTCGCATCTAGATGCAGTTTGGAAGTACGTTATATTGATGGGTAGACTAAGATATATATATAATATATATATATATATATTATATATATATATATATATATATATATATATATATTTACTACTTTCAAAATGCATATATCTCCTCTGTGACTGTATAAAATGTTATGTAGAATTGTGCAACATTTTTTCAGATTCCTAGATAGCTTAGATAGGATGTTTTAAATGTGTGTTCAGATTTCGCATAACATATTGTAAAAGAATATATATATAACGTAGAATGTAGAAAGAGAGAGATTTTCTTTGTCCATTCGAAACTACGATTGTTTCCCTATTATGTCAGGACTGTGAGATTAGAGGAACTCCGAGTTTTCAGTTTGCTTTCCTAATCTGTCAACACGTTTGATAAGCGAGCTCGAGACTTCATTTGTGTTTTGAGAATTTGTCATCAAGTAAGATAAGAGGCTTCTGCTTCAGTCGATCGAGTCGAATACATGTCTTTTTTTTTAACAGACTGGTCTTGTACGCGTGTCTTTGATCAAAGCCACGTGCAGATTGCACATTTTGTATGTAAAGTTGCATAAGATTTTGAAGCTTCTAGAAAGAATTTTTGCCCAAAAACGTTTTGTGTCATCCACTGTCCAGCTTCCATAAGGAAGAGAATTTCATTACATCTTCGATACTCGAGGCGTTCAGATCTCTCTCTCTCTCTCTCTCTCTCTCTCTCTCTCTCTCTCTCTCTCTCTCTCGACATCCTTGAGATTATATTAACGTAACGTAAATTGGTCACTCATAACTTGAGATTTTCATATTTGATATTTCTTAGAGTTTATTTAGTGTTAAATGGTGACTTTTTTGTGGAATCTGAACAAACATTGTTGTTGTAACGGCGCCTGGTTTTTGTGAAAGTGTAAAACAAGACTGCAGCAAAGAAAGAAGTTGGTAAACCAAAAAGGTAAAGTGTGTTATATTTTTATTAGTTGCAACTAAGAACAGATAGGAACAGTGGTTAACTAATAACTGATAGGAACAGTGGTTTGGTAAAAACTGATGGTTACAATGTTCTGAGAGAAAAGATTTACACTTTTACACATTGCAAATTTTTGTGTTTTGTGTTTGTTTCATTTTGTTCATTTTTTCATTTTCTTGTTGAAGTATGCCTTTTTATTTTGATATTGTCCACATTTTTTCGTATTTTCATTTACATTCACAATTTAATTGACTTAGTTATTTTCATTGCTTAATCATTGCACATTTAATTAAATTTAACACTTGTGAATTAATTTGCATTTACTTAGAATTCTTTTCAAGTTTTATTATTGCTTAGCACTTGTGAATTAATTTCAAATTTTTAATTATTGCCTAACACTTGAATTTCAATTGAATTAATTTTCTTGAATTTTGTGATAAATTAATTTTGATTTAATTTTACTTAATTTAATTCAAGAATTAATTAAACTTTACTTTGTTTTCAAGTAACAGTAATTTTCCCTGATATTGTGAATTTCACTTATAAACTTTGAGTTTAATAATTAATTTTTGTATTTAAAATTTATATAAGTGTTTTTATTTTTATACCAGTACATTTGCATATGATTATGATTATGTTAGGTAGAAACATAGAGTGGTGATTAATCTGTTTTCCTTCAATTTACTTGAAGTGACTTAGAACCAGGGAAGTACTTAGACTTCTGAAATCAGGGAAATACTTAGACTTTTAAAGTTGTTGATGGAGGGATGCCCTTTGATTAATTTAATTACTTACAGGATTACCTCACACCTGTTTTGATGAACTTAGTTTGATTTTCTGAGGTAACAATTGATAAATGGTAACCAGATACTTGGCACTTCGTAACAATATATATATGTATAATATATATATATATATATATATATATATATATATATATATAATAATATATATATATATATATGTATATGGTTATATATATATATATATATATATATATATATATATATATATATATATATATTACTTTATAAATATATATATATATATATATATATATATATATATAGTATATATATATATATATTATATATATATATATATATATGTATATATGTATATTATATATATAATATATATATATATATATATATATATATATATATATATATATATATTATATATATCTATATATATATACCGTACACTGGGGAAAGAAAGTGCGCCAACAACGGGGAAAGTGCACATTGAATTTATTTTGAAAAATGTACTATATGAATTTTTATTTTTCAGATAATTACCATACTTAGAGGAGTGTTGTAGCTATTTACCCTGTGAATTTCAGGCCTCTCCATTGTCAAGGTATATATTTATTAATTATTTGTACCTCTTTCGCTGTTGCATCTTTTCCGATACAAAAAATGTAATTAGTTGGTTGAGCAAGAATATATTGTCATATGTACACAATTTTTTGCTTCTGAACTAGAAATATGATCTTGATGAATATGTTAGATTGGTAAAATAATACAACAATTAGGGAAAGCTAAGGATCCTCTGGGGCAAGTGCGCCTTGCCTGTTACTGAACTGTCTGAACTGAACTGTTTGTTCTTTTCTTTGACATAGGTCACCATGGTGCGCACCTATAAACCTGTGGATGGGAAACCCCGAGCCAGGACCTACAGTCAGGATTTCTTGAGTAGAGCTGTGCAGCGTGTGCAAGCTGGAGAATCCTTGACTAAGGTGGTGCATGAGACGAAGATTCCCTGCCGAACCCTCCGGGATCATGTCACAGGTGCTAGAGGGAGAACCTGGTCAACTGGAGGGTAGCCAACTGCTTTGCTGCCACAGGAGGAACTCTCCATTGCCCAACACATGGCTGCATTAAGCAATTATGGTTATGCATTCGATGACCTAGAGTTACGTCTCTAAAATCATTTTTGGAAAAATCAGGCTGCACGGTACCTCAATTTAAAGACAACACACCAGGTGTAGAGTGGGCGAATGTGTATCTTAAGCGGCACGGAGACTTACTTACCAAGAGCATGTGCCAAAATATCAATAGGACTCGAGTGATTGATAAGCTCCAGCACGCTGACATTCTTCCATCTGCAGCTCACTTAGTTAGTCCAACTGTTATTGAACACTTGCAGTCCTTGAGGGAAGGTGATGGCAAAAAACCATGAGCTGCTGCTCGAGGTCGGAGACTGTCTGTTTCACCTGGCAAAAGTATAAGTGCTCATGACCTCACTTCAGCTGGGCCATCAGGAGCAAAGAAGAAGAAAGTACCGGTACGCGCTCGGCAAGCATCTCCCTCTGACAGTGAAATCAGTGGAGTTTCTGAACTGTCTGATCCAGATTCACCAGCCGCTGAACCGCCGCAGGTACAGGCAGATGAGGTACCAGTAGAGGGTGATGCAGCACAGCCAGAGCAAATTAGTGTTGGGGATTTTATTTTGGTAAAGTTCCATTCCAAGAAACAAATTGTCCATTATGTAGGGAAAGTAGTTGAGAAAGTTGAGGGGGAGGTCGGAGAGGAGGAATATGTGGTGGATTATCTACGTCGGCGGTATGACGACGACCAAGGCGAGAAATATGCCTTTGGCAAACCAAATGCACCAGACAATCATGCTGTAAGTGTGGCAGATGTATTGAAAAAGCTGCCACAACCTTTTATTCTTAAGAACTTAACATTGTTCCACAAGCGGTGCTTTATGGACCTCGCTATTCGCTAAGTTTTCACTGTACGGCGCACTTTCCCCAAAGTGTGGGGTAAGTGCGCCAGACTCTTAAGCATTTTTTGTACAAAAACTATATTTTTAATTTTGGTCAAAATATTACCAGAGAATCTCACATTGTTACTTTTGCTTTTGATACAATAAAAAACTTGTAAATGCAGATAGTTGTTTTTCTATCACCAGGTGAAGTAGAAAAACCCTAAATTTTGAGGCGCGCTTTCCCCAGTTTACGGTAATATATATATATATATATCATATATATATATATAGTATATATATATATATATATATATATATATATATATATATATATATATCAATATATATATAGTATATATATATAGTATATATAGATATATATATATATATATATATGTGTGTGTGTGTGTGTGTGTGTGTGTGTATTCATACGGACATAAATACATTTAGTTTTTAAATAAGAAGCATGGTAGTTTATTTATTTATTTATTTTTTAATTAATTTATTTATTTTTTGGGAGGGTTGGGGGTTGGGGGGTTAGTTTGTTGGATCAGTGACTGGTCTGTAATAGAAAGCTATCACGCTCTAACCTCCAGTCCTCGTCGTCCATAATTTTTATAAAAAAAAAAAATAAATAAAAAAAAAATAAAAAAACAAATAGTGAAAAGTTTCGTACACTCATCAGAGAAAGATAGAGGCGATGAAAAACTCTCTCTCTCTCTCTCTCTCTCTCTCTCTCTCTCGTAAATTTCCCTAATCTGGCGATAAGAATAAAACGCCGCTAAGGGAAGGGAAGAGGAGAAGAGATGTGACAAGGATCATTAGCCTAATATAATGTCTGCTGCTTCTGCTCATTAGGTGTTGCCGTTCGGTGAAAACACTTCTTACGGATCTCTGAACGAACGTGTAATCCCCGATGCCAGATTTTTTTTACAGCCCCCTCGAGAGTAGGCATCAAAACATTCACGCTAATGGCTTATGGATAAAAGTTCTATCCTATTTTGTGATGACTTTTAGTAAACGGCGAGACACAACACTCGATTAGTAACCAAGACGCTGCTGCAGTGCTAATTATTCATCTTCCTCGGCGGGGAGTTCAATTAAATACGCATCATTACCTGACAGAAGATTAAGTTAAAAAAGCTTTGCGAGTGCTCTCTCTCTCTCTGCTCCAACTAATTATGACGACATACTCCACACCGGAAGCGGAAATTCCCATTTTGCCTGACAGTCATAACGCAAATTAAAGATCGTTAACACCTAACCCTCAGTTGGGCTTCAAAGGGAAACTCGAGCAGATATAAAATCACTTGCCAGCCTTCAAAGCCCAGCGGTGGTAATTAGCAGATTCTGCTAAGGGCGCCTGTTAAGTTAGAATGTTGTTGCGTATTCAATATGGCGCGCGGCCTTCCTCATAATGTGAAACATATTCACTCTAGCTTATGATTTCTATGATTTCAATGACTGGATGACTTTGGAGAGAGAATGGCGATCTGTCATTGTCACTGAATTACTCTCCATGTAATTGCTAGAACAACAAAAACACTTCCTTGCGAGAGATGCAACATGGCAGCACATAATCAAATTGGTTACTCTAATTAATCCGCTGTATTTGACATACAAACCTTTATTGGTAACATTAGAGAGAGACTTAATAATATATCATGTCATAGATATATTAAAGTTAATTTCTTCAACTAATGAATTGCCTGATAATATAAAGTGTTTGTAAAAGAAATAATTGTTCACGTAATTATTAGTGATATGTTTGAATGTTTAAATAAAATTTTATAGGCGCATGAGTAACTATAATGTTATCAAAACCAGCTTTAGAGAATATAAAAATCCCTTAAAGGGTCTGCCTTCAAATCCATTCTAGCTGTAAAGATGATTGAAATTAATATTATTTTAAAAATCATTTGCCGTATTAGATATTTAAACACCATCATTCGACTCTAAAATGAAATAATCAGTGTTCTCGTTTCAATACCTTAATTTTAAACCTTGCAAAGAGTGAAAATTTAAAAGTAAACCCAAAATGAAATTTTTAAATTTTTACAAAGATTCGTGATATTTCAGTGAATTGTAGTATATGAAATTTCTTTTGCGAATAATTTTGTTTAAATATATACTTTAAACAAAAGAACATACTTGGAATCAGAGATCGAGTCTATTTGCCTTCGTATAAAAGCACATTTCCTGCTTTTAATTTCCATATATTGATTAGAGCGAGGCAGTCTGTACACGAGCGCTTAGGATCATTTTTTCTTTCACATCTGGAGGTATTAATCAAGGCAGCCTTTACCGTTAGTTCTGTAAACAAGCTAAGTCAGAAATACATTAATAAATCATGGTGACGTTTAGTATGGTCCCTTCTTTTCCGCTGATCATCTATCTTCCTTTAAATCGAGTTGTAATATAGTATTTCTGTGTAGAATAAATTTAAAAAAAAAAGGATACAAAACATATTCATATTTTCCGGAATCTCTCGGTTTCAACTCTTGTTTTTTTTATATGTATAAAATATCAGCTCCATTACCTTGCTATGGAATATGAACGTCCCTTAAAAAATAAGTAGGTGTTTTATGACAATGCCAGATGGGTAATTACACGAGCGCTCGTACGGTGATATTGTACAACTTCATTTATGCATGTTGGTTGCTGTACGTTGAAATGTAATTTTTAAACATTTATGAATGTTATATCCTCAGTTTATATTCCCTTAATGCATATTAGTTTCCCGAGATGAATATTGGACAATGTTATTTCTTATACAAGCGTCATACAGCGAAACGTGTATTATTCACAAACGTTGCTGAGATGAATAATAGGACAGAATTTTATGCAGGTAGCAAAAAAAAAAAAAGAAAAAAAATAATGATTTCACAAACGTTGCTGAGATGAATAATAGGACAGTATTTTATGCAGGTAGCAAAAAAAATGAAAAAAAAAAAATTATTTCACAAACGTTGCTGAGATGAATAATAAGACAATATTTTATGCAGTTAGCAAAAAATATGTGAATAAAAATAAGAAAATAAAACAAAATTCTCCATCTGTTGCAATATTCAAAGTCGATCAGACGTGACGCCACGCCCATTGTATCGAATCAGATGAACCAGCTGGCCTGAGAGAATCAATTAAAACTTTGGGCATTGGCTGAACATTAAGAAGGTTGGGGATGAGTTCCGGCTTCGGACGTTTGTCAATTTACACGTCATTTATTTGCCGTAAATTGAGTTATTGATGATTTATACGGAATTGGGTGGTGTTATACATAATGTTATTATACTGGTCATTGTTATTCATTCCGGTGTGCTTTTTAATCGTCCGGGTTATTCATATTATACCAAGGTCCTTTATTCGTACTATATCAAGATCCTTTATCTTTATCATGATTTTCTATTTTTAAGCAATTTTGTTAACCTCAATGCGTGACTAATTCTTCCGACATTCTTCGCTGAGACATCAAATATATTATTTGATCATTCAAAGAATTCATTGTCTATTAATCTTATACACACACACACATATAGTATATATTATATTATATATATATATATATAATATATATATATATATATATAGTATATATATATATAATAGATCTATATATATAGTTATAAATATATATATATAATAATATATATAATATATATATATATTAATATATATATATACATATATATATATATATATATATATATATATATATATATATATATATATACACATACGTAGACAGGTGGATCGAGGTGAAATAATTACGTCGTCGAGGCCTTCTGCTGAGAGAGAGAGAGAGAGAGAGAGAGAGAGAGAGAGAGAGAGAGAGTGTGTGTGTGTGTGTGTGTGTGTGTGTGTGGTGTGTGTGTGTGTGTGTGTGTTTTCATGGCTTACTGACCTAACAACAAAAATGACGGTTCTTGAAGAAACTTGTTCTAAGGAAAGGCTGCTATATCTCCTATACAACAATACTTGTAACTATTAATATATGTGAAGACCTTCCCTGTTTCAAATAACAGTGAGATATATATATATATATATATATATATATATATATATATATATATATATATATATATATATATCTATATGTATATATAGTATATATATATATATATATATATATATATATATATATATATATATATATATATATATATATATATAATATATATATATATATATATGAATAAATTAACTTCCTGCGTTTACTGGAAGTAGCACTGATAATGCTCAGTTCCCCAGAAGAGGTATTAATCGATCAAGGCAGTCTTTTGAACGTAGAGCTGACGTTAAATCAAGGAATGACTCTTCTCTATTGAAAATCAATGGGCAGTATCTCATCAGAAGGTCGGAAGGAACTGTCATATATTGGTTGTCAAGTCCCTTTACCCGCAGGTTAGTAGTATGCCGATCGGTTTGAATAGTTTATCGAATATATCTAATCTATTATTCTAAAGGGGAGTCGTGCGCGCGTTGCGTAAAAATAGCCATTGGTTCCAAGACGCAGAAATTAGAATGTTTATGCGAATAGCCAAATGTTATACTTTGCTTTATTAACAAAGTTTTTAGGCTGCCTGATATAAATCCTTGGGTATTCGGAGTGAAGCATTTCACATTAAGACGTTGATATCTTTTCCTTCCAATCGTCCTCTGGCAAAATATACCAACAAATCATTTCCCTGGAATAATCTTTCCCTTGCCAAGAAGCGCTTTTGGGCTGGGAATTTGCACAGGGGTCAGTCGGTGGAAAATGAAACGCTTTTAATGATAAAAGCCCCTTCAAAGATCGTAGGAGTTACCCTCGCCTTTGGCGAATGTCAGTTACCAATATTTCAGCATTGGGTGCGGGCGAAGAAGCTATGGCCCCAAACCGGTAATTTTTTGCGAGATATAGACGGTGCTTCCTCGCAGGCTACGTTTATTGATCATTTTCTCCTTTTTACATTATTCACGCGGTGATTGATGATGATGACGAGGCATAAGAAAGATGAAAGGGCCTTGATCTACTACAAGAACCTGAACCTCGAACCTATTCCTCGAGTTGTCAATTTATCGGCTGTACACTACTTATACGGATTTGGCGTCCTAATTTAAGTGGTATATTAGCTCTCAGCTTGAATGTGACTAGCTGGAAATGGGTTCCAAATGATTTCTGAAGTATGTCTTACAATATCTTCGAGATTCTAATGTATATTTCGTTACGCAACGGTTTATTCTCGAGTGAAATTACGGTGCCGCAAAATAGAGGATTTTAAGAAAGAGGATATGGATCTTGATACAGAAGAAGACTACATTAAATGATAAAACGTTTTATATAAACATTTGCTTAATAAAACTGACAAATCGTGTGGGAGGATATATATATATAATTATGTATGTATGGTGGGATTCTGCATATATATATATATATATATATATATATATATATATATATATATATATATATATATATTATATATATCGAGCTACAATGTCCTTTAATATCTAATTCGCTCTACCTCGGAATTAATATATTTTCATATATGCTTAACCGAAGGAGAATTTTTTACACGATAATAGATTTACCTGGTCCTGGGCACGAACC
Organism: Macrobrachium nipponense; assembly: GCF_015104395.2. NCBI lineage: Eukaryota > Metazoa > Arthropoda > Malacostraca > Decapoda > Palaemonidae > Macrobrachium > Macrobrachium nipponense. Next base: position 3,586,093 of record NC_061103.1, on the reverse strand, counting down.
CAAGAAGACATTCAAATCCAGGAACGTCAGTGAAGCTTTTACCAACCCCACCACCGCGAGAGGCAATAAGTTTATGTCGTCTCTCACCCTCAAATACCTTTCGCGCTCAGGTAATTCGTTGGTTTGGAGACAACATCAACCCACCTCGACTCCGGTAGCGTTGTAGTGCTTTTGACAACACGTAGCATTTATATAAGTCATTTCACATTACCGTGATTCATATACATACATCGAGCTACAATGTCCTTTAATATCTAATTCGCTCTACCTCGGAATTAATATATTTTCATATATGCTTAACCAAAGGGGAATTTTTTACACGATAATAGATTTGCCTGGTCCCAGGCGCGAACCCAAGAAGAGACGACATAAACTTATTGCCTCTCGCGGTGGTGGGGTTGGTGAAAGCTTCACTGACGTTCCTGGAATTGAATGTCTTCTTGGGTTCGCACCCGGGACCAGGCAAATCTATTATCGTATAAAAAATTCCCCTTCGGTTAAGCATATTTGAAAATATATTAATTCCGAGGTAGAGCGAATTAGATATTAAAGGACATTGTAGCTCGATGTATGTATATGAATCACGGTAATGTGAAAGGAATTATATAAATGCTACGTGTTGTCAAAAGCACTACAACGCTACCGGAGTCGAGGTGGGTTGATGTTGTCTCCAAACCAACGAATTACCTGAGCGCGAAAGGTATTTGAGGGTGAGAGACGACATAAACTTATTGCCTCTCGCGGTGGTGGGGTTGGTAAAAGCTTCTCTTTTGAGGGGGCGTGTGATGGTAATTGCTTCCTAGCAAAGAAAGATAAAGGAAGGAAGAACGCATTTTCGAGAAGTTCGGCAGCAAGGAGGCGTTACCGCAATGAGTTGGAGGTGCCTGTTATCATGATGGTTCTAGAATCGGCAGGAGTGTTGTGGATCTCGTCGGGACGTGAGAAACGCCGTGATTTCTGATGCAATACCTCTTCTAGATTCATCTAGGGAGTCCTAGTAAACTCGGGAGTCTGTGACGCTCGCTGTAGGCCCCGCCCCCAGAATGCCGTATAAATACGACGGAGGAAGTAGCAGCAGAAGGAGGAGATATAGAGAGAGATCGTAAAAGAGAGACTCCAGTTAGTCACAGAGAGTAAGAGCCACAGATCAGATTATCAGTGAGAGATCAGCAGCAGTGATCGTCAGAGAGAGACTAGAGACGAAGGAACCGACGAAGGATCAATCAGAAGAAGAGTTGTTCGAGAGTTGGTTGGATACTGGTCTAATCGTCTTCAGGAGTGGATGACCGAGTTGTCTCTATGTTGAGCAGACTTCGGAGAAGAAAAGGGGGGAGTTCCTGCCTTACAAGTAAACTATTTTCTGCAATACAGAGTCAAGAGGACGTCTGCAATTGCCGATCTCCTTTTGTGAAGCCACTGCTTCGAGTCACTAAACCGGCCTGCAAGTATTTGAATTACCTCACTGTTCCCCCAGTTCATGCTGTGTAAGATTCTATCTGTTTATGTAAATAGGAGATACCATTCTGCATTTACCTTTGTTAGTAAGCTTGTAAATAAACCTTTGTTGTGTTAGTGTTTCTGTCTATATTCGTATCCCCAGTTTCAACTGTTGGTGTTGAATTTTTTTTTATTTATTATTTCATATCGAACCTGAAGCGGACCTCTCTCAGAGGCCGTAACGTTGTGTCGACCTTTAACCAGGATATTTCGACACCGTAACAGTTGGTAAAAGCTTCACTGACGTTCCTGGATTTGAATGTCTTCTTGGGTTTGCACCCGGAACCAGGCAAATCTATTATTGTGTAAAAAATTCCCCTTCGGTTAAGCATATATGAAAATATATTAATTCCGAGGTAGAGCGAATTAGATATTAAAGGACATTGTAGCTCGATGTATGTATATGAATCACGGTAAGGTGAAATGACTTATATAAATGCTACGTGTTGTCAAAAGCACTACGACGCAACTGGAGTCGAAGTAGGTTGATATTGTCTCCAAACCAACGAATTACCTGAGCGCAAAAGGTATTTGAGGGTGAGAGACGACATAAACTTATTGCCTCTTGCGGTGGTGGGGGTTGGTAAAAGCATCACTGACGTTCCTGAATTTGAATGTCTTCTTGGGTTCGCGCCCGGAAGCAGGCAAATCTATTATCGTGTAAAAAATTCCCCTTCGGTTAAGCATATATGAAAATATATTAATTCCGAGGTAGAGCGAATTAGATATTAAAGGACATTGTAGCTCGATGTATGTATATGAATCACGGTAATGTGAAATGACTTATATAATTGCTATGTGTTGTCAAAAGCACTACAACGCTACCGGAGTCGAGGTGGGTTGATGTTGTCTCCAAACCAACGAATTACCTGAGCGCAAAGGTATTTGAGGGTGAGAGACGACATAAACTTATTGCCTCTCGCGGTGGTGCGGTTGGTAAAAGCTTCACTGACGTTCCTGGATTTGAATGTCTTCTTGGATTCGCGCCCGGAAGCAGGCAAATCTATTATCGTGTAAAAAATTCCCCTTCGGTTAAGCATGTATGAAAATATATTAATTCCGAGGTAGAGCGAATTAGACATTAAAGGAGATTGTAGCTCGATGTATGTATAGGAATCACGGTAATGTGAAATGACTTATATAAATGCTAC